>NW_007738399.1:18624-42675 GCF_000696425.1 Galeopterus variegatus | reverse complement strand
TTGGGGAAGTTGTTAAAGAATTTCAAAGTTGGCAGTCTATATTCCTATAAAGTTGCAAGAATGTTTCAAAAGAGAACAATTCACAGAAAGTCATACTTAGGGCACTTAGAATCTACAGAGTACTCATTACAACTCAGCTCTTTTTTACTACATAATTTTCAGTATCCTTTGCGAGATATATGTAAACATCTTGTCATATGTTTAAACACCTTGTCAGATATGTAAACACCTGGTTCTTTCCAGAGTATGTAATGAATGTTTACATATCTGTGTCTACCTTCTCTTCACTTTAATATATTTGTCTGGATTATAGAAGCTGGTGAATTATTTTACTGGGTCAATGGTTTGAGCAAAACAAATTTCTGGATAGCCTTAGTATCAAATAAAAATGTGTTTTGCTTATGTCTCTTTGTGTGTGTGTTTGTTTATTTTCTTCTGATTGAAACAGGAATAAAGGACCACTGCAGAAAATGTTGGTAAATGTGAAGAGGATAATGCACACACAAAATATTATCCTTTTTAGATCCAGTTATCTGTTATCCCCTCCCCCACCCGATACACATTGTATTTGGAATCACACTGTTTCTATATTATTTATGCATTACTTTAAAAAAATTTTATATTATATAATGAGCATTTTCCTTGTAATTAAACATTATTGAAAATGGGATTTTAAAAACTGTGCAATAGTTCATCCTACATTTGTACCATAATTTGTTTTATCAATCGCCATTGTTATATATTTGACCTATTATCAACAATGTAATCAAAATTGTATTTCAAATAATATTTTTTAAGTTCAACCGATTAGTAAATGACTGTGTAGACAGGTTTACTTTACAACAATTTGTTTTATCAATCGCCATTGTTATATATTTGACCTATTATCAACAATGTAATCAAAATAGTATTTCAAATAATATTTTTTAAGTTCAACCGATTAGTAAATGACTGTGTAGACAGGTTTACTTTACAACGCAGAGGGAATTAGTGACTGCATTTTTATTGTTAAAACAGAGTATTGAAATGACTAGAAAATAAATCTTTTTTTTTTTCATAGAAATATCAGTTCTTAGGAATTGAGTGACCATATTCTATGATTTACGCTGGCTAATCTGGTGGAGTTGTTAATGTAGTGGAGACATTTTAAATTCACAGAAATATACCAGTTTGAATGCCAATCATGTAACAGCCTTAACTAACAGTTTGTAGAGTAAATGTGTATTTTTTCCTACATATTTGGGTTTATATATTTTCCACACATTCAAATTTTAAGATAGAAGCTATCGTATTTATTTTTGCAACTTATTTAATTAATCTTGTTTCTCAACTTTCCATAGCAAAATATATACAGACTCATTTATTTTAACTCTTGTAGTATTCCTTAATATAAATTAAAATAATTTATTTTAATATTTTCCTAATTATGGTGTTAAAGGAAAAGTTTTAAAGGGTAATATAATGAATAATACAAATATAAGTTGAAAACTTATCAGAAACACACACAAATACGCACACTCCACATACATAAGCATGCACACACATAATCTAATAGGCCAAAATGAATTTAGAAATACATACAAAATTGGTCACTATTTACAGTTCTAATGGTTCCAAGTCAGTTGTATTTCTGTGTAAGTCCTTACTATTACTTTCAGTTTTCTACAAGTTTTGGAATTGTTCAGAGTCAATGACAGGGAGACATAACCCAAAGGGTGTGCAAAACAGGCCTCAGTGTTCTTGCATGCTAATTTCAGGTTTTTTCTGCTAATGGAATTTCAGGTTGTATTCATTGTTTTTGCATTGCTAAAAAGGCTACAACAAACATTCTTCAATGTGTAATATTTTCTCATATGGTCATATTTTTGTAAGACATTTACCTAGAACTGCTAGGTGAAAGTGTCTGATTTATTTCTTTGTTTTATTTTTATTTTTTTTTTACATGTAAAAACGCTAGATTTATTTTTTTATTTTTATATTTAACCTGGTCATTATTTTGATTCTCATTGCCTAAAGTGAATTATTTTAATTCTCATTGCCTCTCAATAAAAGTTGGACATCTTTTTTATATTTATTAATCATTAATATTTCTTCTCTAAATTGATTATACAAATGCTTTTTAAATGTTTACATTTTTATTTGTTATTGATATATGAGAATTATTTATATATTTTGATACTAGTTATGCTTTTATGCGGCAAGATATTTTTGCGATTTAGTCAGTTTTTATTTTATTTATTTTATAAAATTAAAGAAAAAATTTAATTGAAATGTAATTGATTTACATAACTGTGGGGCACAGAGTTCAAAACAATACCTGTGTATAATGTGCGATGATCAAGTCCGGATAATTAGCATGATCATCATTACAAAACGGAATCACTTCTTTGTGTTGAGGATATTCAATCTCCTCTCTTCTAGTCACTTGATAACAAGCAGTAAATGAATACTAATTGTAGGTGCCTAGCTCGATTGTTCATCGATACAACTTGTTTTTTCCTAACTAGCTGTTTTGTGCTTACTAACCCATCTGTTGCTATCCCACTACCCCTTTTGCTTCCCGCCTTTACTAAACACAGTTTTGTTCTCTCCACAAAAGCATTTTGCTTAGAATATAGTTTCTTTGACAGTAGTGAAATACATGCATTGTAATATTTATCATGTTAGCCGTTTCTAAGTGTACAATTCAGTGCTGTTAAGACATTCACAATATTGCATAACCATCACCATTCTCTATACCCCAAACTTTGCCATTGCCCGCAACATAAACTCCATACCCGTTAAAACAGTAACTCCCCATTTTCATCTTCCCCCAGATTCTGGTAAGCTCCATTCTACTTTCTGTATAAATTTACCTAAGCTAGTACCTCATATAAGTGGAATGAATATAAAATACTTTTCCTTATGTATCTGGCTAAATTCACTTAAGCGTAGTGTTTTCAAGGTTGATCCATATTGTAACATATATCAACATTTCATCTCTTTGTATGAATAATAATATCTTATGGTCTGTATATGGCACATTTTGTTTTTCCATTTATTTGTTAATGGGCATTTGGATTGTTTCCAAATTCTTACTATTGTGAATAATGCTCCTATCAATGTTGGTGTAAAAATATCTGTTCAAGTTCTTGCTTTCAATTCTTATGGATACATACCTAGAAGTGGTATTGCTGGGTGCTGTGGTAGTTCTGTGTATAACTTTCCAAAGAAGTGATGCCCTGTTTTCTACAGCAGCTGCACCATTTTACATTCCTACCACCAATGCACGTGTTACATTTTCTCCATATTCTTGTCAGCACTGATCACTTTGAGTAGTATTGACATCTTAACATTTTAAGTCTTCCTATAAATGAACACAGATGTCTACTTATTTATTTTTTATTATTTATTATTTTTCACCAATCAAGATATTTTCTTTTTAATTTGGGAAGTCATGCGTATTATTATTATTTTTTCTTCTTTATGGTGTTTTCTACATTTTGAACTGTCCCCATGATGCTCTTCTTTAACCCATTCTTTACAATAATAGTCTCTATAAGTAATACACCTAGGGATACAAAGTGGAGTGGGGGAAAGGTAAGTAATACACCTAGGGATACAAAGTGGAGTGGTGGAAAGGGGGATGGGAAGGGAGGTTGGGGATAACTGGGTGGGGGACATGTGGTATAATTGCAATTTGTTGTAATGGACATGCTGTCAGTATGGATCTGACCATCACATTTTGGGCACTAGTGGTGACAGTCAGCTTTGTACCCTGTGAATATTCATAACCAATAAAAATAAACAAATAAATGATCTAAAAGAAATCTTATAATTATAAATGCATTGCTCTTTACTCCATCTTACTTTTAAAAATAGAAATATGTATATATATATATGGATCTCACCTTTTTTTTTTTTACCCTGAACTTCTTTTCAGTTGGTTTCCACAATATTTATTGAGTGGTGTATCGCATATCTAGCATTATTAAATGCCATAATTAACATATGCTAATTGCCATATATTTGTAGTTAGGTTTATGGATCGCAATAATATTTTAACCTATTTATCTAGTTCTGAGTGAATATTATACTACTTTAATCACTCTGATTTAATAGCAGGTTTTAATTTCTGATATGAAAAATACCATTGTTCTTCATTATTATTTCTCCCCCAATCTGTTTCTCTTTCAGACAACATTTGGATTCAGTTTTGTTTCTTTAGAAATTCTGATATTTTTATAATTAAAGTTATGTTAACTTTATTCATAAATTTTTGGAGCAATAACATCTTTCCATTAATTTTTTTTTTTTTTTTTTTTATTTAGGAGCATTGGAAGTTTCTTCATTAATTAAAGTGTTCTTTCATGCCTTAAGTGTTTTTTGGTTGTGTGTGATTTTTGTTGTTTTTATATATTCTGGTTTGTACAACTTAGTGGTTTGCACAATTTTTGTTTCTTTTTCTCCTCTATTTTGCAGTACTTCCTTCCTCCCTTCCTTCTTACTATTCTAAATATTTATTTTGTTAATATTTCCTATTAGGAGATTGAACATTCCATGAACTAAGTTTCATTTCATTTAACATGACAAATATTAAAATAAGTGATATTTAAAAAGTAGACTTATTGGCTCACGTGATTTAACATTCCAGTGGTTGTCTATTTTGGGGGAATGTTGGAATGGGGGCCTTGAAGCAAAAGTAGACTTATTGGCTCACATGATTTAACATTCCAGTGGTTGCCTATTTGGGGGGAATGTTGAAATGGGGGCCTTGAAGTAGTTTCTTGCATTTTTGTTTCTTCATTTTGCTTACAATTTGTTTTCCCATTTTCAGGCAGCCTCTTTACCCTAGTGGTAACAACAACGGTTATACCAGAATGTCCTGAGCCTCCATCCTTCCATGTCAAAATTGTATGAGTTAGAGTGAACATTTATTTCCTAGAATTTCTAGAAAATGTATTGATGTTCACCGAATTGATTGAACTTAAGTCACGGACAGATACTGAAGCAATCACTGTCTGTATTTGCATGTGATGAGGAAATTAACATAAGCCTACATTAATAGCTTCATTTCAAAGGCTGAAAGGAGTTAAGAGACCACAATAATCTAGACATCTCCTACCGAGAGTGAAGGAAAAGTGTCATCTCCGAAAATATTCAGGACCGCAGACAATAAAATAGAAAAGGAATGGTGACTATGAAAATAGCAATTGTCCTGCAAATTTGCTTATAGGAAAAACATATATTGTTTCTTTGTCTCAAAATCTTATATTTGCCCACACAACAAATTTATTTCTCAGAATTTGTTCAGTGCTTTATGTCAAAGTAAACAATAACACAGAGGGCTAAGCAACTATGCCCCAGTCCATCCACACCCAAGCAGTACCACAATGCACCTGCTTTGGCTGCTCCTATTTGGATTCTCTTATATATCTGCATAATATTTACTAATATGTTCTTTTCTGTCTCCAAATTTATCAAAGTATAATTGAAAAATGAAAACTTGTAAATATTTATATTTAAGATGTACAATATAGTGTTTTGATACAAATATACATACATATCCATCACCTCACATAGTTACAATTATTTTTTTTTGGTGGTGACACAAGATATACACTCAGTAAATTTCTGGTATACTGTACATTATTATTCACTGTAGTTACCATGCAGTACATTAGATTTCTAGAATTTATTCATCTTATAACTGATAGAATGTACCTTTTGACCAGCATCTTCCCATTTTTACCAAGCCCAGCAACTGGCAAGCACCACACTACTCTCTGTGTATCTAGGTTTAGCGTTTTTTTAGATTATTCATATGAATAATACCATGCAATATTTGTTTTTCTGTGTTCAGCTTACTTTATTTAGAATAATGTTCTCCAAGTTCATCCATGTTGTTGAAAATACCAGGACATCCTTTTTAAAGGTTGACACTGTACATACATACTATAACAATTATTATTTTTTATGCATTCATCTGTTGATAGACACTTAGGTTTTATCCATATCTTGGCTGTTGTGAATAATGCTGCTATGAATATGAGAGTACAGGTATCATGTTGAGGTACCGATTTCATTACTTTTGAATATATACACAGAGGTTGGGCTGCTGGATCATACGGTAGTTCTATTTTTATTTTTGATTAAGGATCTCCATACTGTTTTCTATAAAATATGTACCAATATACATTTCCAACAATAATGTACAAGGATTCTCTTTCTTCCACATCCTCACCAACACTTGCTATCTCTTCTTTTTGATAATAACCATCCTAAGATCTGTGAGGTGATATTTCAATGTGGCTTTGATTTGTATTTCCCTGATGGTTAGTGATGTTTTGCACTTTTCCTTCACCTGTTAGTCATTTGTGTATCTTCTCTGGGAAAATATCTATTAACATCCCTTGCATCTTTTTTCCTTGGGAAAATATCTTTTAAAATCTTTTGTACTTTTTAAAAAATTAGATTATTTGTTTTGTTGCTATTGAGTTATAGATGTTCCTTATATCTTATCTCCTTATCAGATACTTGTTTTGCAATTTTTTTTCTAATTCCATAGGTTATCTTTTAATTTTGTTGTTAGTTTCCTTTGCTTAATAGCAGTTTTTTAGTTTGACATAGCCCCACTTGTTTATTTTTGCTTTTGTTTATGTGCTTTTGTTGTCATGTTAAAAAAAAATCGTTGTCAAGACTGATGTCAAGGAACTTATTACTCAAATTTTTTTCTAACACTTTTATATTTTAAGTCTTTTGCATGAGTCTTTAATTTTTAGTTGACTGCTTTTTATAGTATAAGTGTCCAATTTCATTATTTTGCATGTAGATAACCAGCTTTCCCAAAATCATTTTTGAATAATATTCATCCCACATTGTGTATTTTTGGCTTTCTTGATGAAAATTATTTGACTATATATGTGTGCGTCTATTTCTTTCCCAATAGTCTATGAGTTTATCTTTATGCCAATATCATACTCTTTTGATTACTATAGCTTTACAATAGAGTTTAAAATCATAGAATGTGGTACATCCAGCTTTTCTCTTTTTTCATGTTTGCTTTGGCTATTCAGAGTCTTTTATGGTTCCATACACATTTTGCGGTTATTTTTTCTATTTCTGAGAAAAATGCCATTGGAATTTTGACAAGGATTGCATTGAATTTGTAAATTGCTTGGGCTAGTATGGACATTATAGTAATGTTGATTCTTTCAATCCATAAACACAGGATATCTTCTGAGTTATTTGTGTCCTTATTTCTTTTATCAATGTGTTATACTTTTCAGTGTAAATATCTTTCATCTGCTTCGTGACATTTATTTTTAAGTGTATTATTATTTTTGGTGTTATTGCAAATGTAAGTTCTTTCTCAATTCCTTCACTGTTTGTATATTGAAACACAAATGATTTTGCATGTTGATTTTGTATTCTGCAACTTTATTGAATTTGTTTATCATGTCGTATGCAAAGAGAGAAAGTTTAACTTCCTCCTTTTCCATTTGGATGCCTTTTCTTTCTGGTGAGTAATTGTTTAGCCTCGTTCTTCCAGTACTATGTTCAATAGAAGTGGTGAGAATGGATATCCTTGTCATGTTCCTGATCTTGGAGAAAAAGATTTTAATGTTTCATAATTGAGAATGTTGCTAGTTGTGAGCTTGCTGCCACTGATAGGCTTTATTATCATGTGGTACATTCTTCTGTACATAATTTTCTGAGAGTTTCTATCATGAAAGACTTTTTTCTGTATCTGTTGATGTGAACATGTTTTCTTCCTTCATTCTGCTCATGTCCTATATCACCTTTATTGATTTGCATGGCATATGTTGTACCATATATGAATCCAATGGATAAATCTTACTTGATCATGTTGTACACTCCTTTTATAACATGCTCTTGAATTTGATTTGATAATATTTTCCTGAGGTTTTTTGCTTCTACAGTCATGCATCTAAGCTAAATATAAGGGATATTGGATGGTAAATTTATTTTCTTGTTGTGTCCTTATCTGGTTTTTGATATCAGAGTAATGCTGGACTCAAAAAATAAATTTGTGAATATTTCTTCCTTTTCAAGTTTTTGGAAATGTTTTGGAAGAAAGATTCTTCTTTTAATGTTTGGTAGAATTTACAAGTGAAGCTGTCTGGTCCTGGCCTTTTGTCGTTGTTGTTACAAAGTTTTTGATTACTGATTCAACCTATTTTCTCATTATTGGGCTGTTTAGATTTTCTGTTTCTTCATAAGTCACTTTTGGTAAATTGTATGTTTCTAGAAATTTATAAATTTCTTCCAGTTTGTCTAATTTCTTGGTTTATAATTGTTCAAAGGAAACTTTTATCATCTTTTGCATTTCCGTGGTATCAGTCTCCTCTTTAATTCCTGATTTTATTCACTTCAGACATTTCTCTCTCTCTCTCTCTCTCTCTCTCTCTCTCTCTCTCTCTTCAATTAGTCTAGCTAATGGTTTTTCAATTTTGTTTGATGTTTCAAAAAAAACCAATTTTATCATCGTAGATCTTTTTAATTGTCTTCTATTCACAATGCTATTTCGCCTCTAATGTTTATTATTGCCTTCCAATTGCTACTTATACCTCCCTATCGGCTTAGGATTTCCTTCTTTTTTTTCTTTTTTTAGTTCCTTGAACTACTAGGTTTTTCTTTTCTTTCTTTTTATTTACTTGATGTAAGCATTTATTACCATAAGCTTAATTGTTAAAACTGCTTTTGCTGCATTACCAGAGTTTCGTTATGTGGTTTTTCTATTTTGGTTTGTCCCAAGACACTTTTCATTTTTTTTTTCTTGATTCTTTTGTTGTTCAGGAATGTGTTGTTTAATTTTCCCATATTTATAAATCTTCCTATTTCCTCCTTTTAATGATTTCTAGTTTCATACCATTATGATCAGAAATGATAATTGATATAATTTCAATCTTATTATTTTCATGCTTTTTTTTCTTTCTTTTTCTTTTTTTTTTTTTTTTTTTGGCTTTTTTTTTTTTTTTTTTTTTTTTTTTTTTTTTTTTTTTGGCTTAACATATGCTCTGTCCTGGAGAATGTTTCATATATGCTTGAGGAGAATCTGTATTCTGCTGTTACTGGATTGAATGTTCTGTATATATTTGTGAGGTCCATCTGATCTAAAGTGTAGTTCAAGTTCAATGTGTCTTCATTGATTTTCTGTCTAGATGATCTGTCTATTTTTGAATGTAGGGTATTAGATTTCCCTACTTTTATTGCATTATCTATTTCTCTTTTCAGTTCTATTAATATTTGCATTATATTTTAAGGTGTACCAATGTTGTTGCATATATATTTACAATTGTTATGTCCTTTTGATAAATTAACTCACGCATACTACTGGGTTTTGTTTCTTTTTGTTCATTCAGCCACATTATGATTTTGATTGGAGAATTTAATCTATTTATGTTTAAAATAATTATTGCTGGTCATTTTGTTAATTGCTTTCTGGTTAACTTGTTGTCTTTTTATTTCTTTATTCCTCTCTTGACATTTTCCTTTGGCCAAGATTTTTTAATAGTGTCTTTTATTGTGAATTGATTTTTAGTAGTAAAATCACAAACTGTTTTCCTCTGTTTCCTTATATTTTGTGTGTCTACTATAGGTCTTTATTTTGTGGTTACCCTGAGGCTTAGATAGAACATCATTTAATTATAGCAGTATATTTTGAGCTGAAAATAATTTCAATCACATACAGAAGCTCTACATTTTAATTTTCTCTATGCCCACATTTAATATTGTTTATATCAGAATTTACATCTTTTTAATAATGTGTTTCTATTAACAACATAGGAGAGATGTCAAAAAATTCTGTAAAAAGTAAAATTAAAAGATAAAAAATATATAAAGCTTATTTCTCAACATAAGTTTCATCAAATTTAAAATGCTTTTGTAACTAGTGATACTTGTCCTTAAGTTATACCTGAAAAACTGAGGGTCCTGAAAATTTAACAATGTTGATGCAGTTTTTTTTACATTATTAACTAAAGAAAAACTGGTGCCCTTTAAAGATTTTTTTCTTAAGATTAGAAAACCAAAAAAAAAAAAAAAAAAAAAAAGGCAGAAGGAGCCAAATCAGGACAGTAAGGTGGATGCCTAATAATTTCTCATCAAACTCTCATAAAATTGCCCCTGTATAATGAAAGAAATAAGCAGGAACATTGTCGTGGTGGAGAAGGACTCTCTGGTGAAGCTTTCCCGGGTGTTTTTCTGCTAAAACTTTGACTAACTTTTTAAAAACACTCTCATAATAGGCAGATGTTATTGTTCTTTAGCCCTCCAGAAAGTCAAAAAAGCATAATGCCTTGAACATCCCAAGAAAACTGTTGCCATAACCTTTGTTCTTGAACAATCTGCATTTGCTTTGACTGAAACACTTTCACCCTTTGGTAACCATGGCTTTGATTGTGCTTTGTCTTCAGTGTCACTGGTAAAGCCATGTGTCATATCCTGTTATAATTCTTTGATGAAATGCTTCAGGATCTTGATTTCACTTGTTTAAAATTTCTGCTGAAAGAAATTAGCTGTTCATCTAATCTGGGTGCAAAGTACTGGCATGCATTAAGAAGAAAGTTACTCAACTATAATTTTTAGTCAGAATTGTGTATATTTAACCAATTGAGATGCTTTGGTGGTGGATATTATTTCTGCTGTTAATTGTTCATATTGTTCAATGAGAGTATGAATAAGATTAAATGTTTCCTCACCAGTTGATGTGGATGATCTGCCACTGAGGGATTCATCTTTAACATGGTCTTGTCCTTTCTTAAAATGAGTTATTCATTTCTAAACCTTTTTTTTTTTTTTAATTTAAACTTTTTTTGTTGTTTCACATCTTTCTTTTCTTTTTTTTAATGGTTATAAATATTCATGGGTCACAAAACTGATTGTCATCCCAAATGCTGAAGATGTGATGGCCAGATCCATACTGGTGTCATGCCCATTACCACAAATTGTGATTATACCCTGTGTCCCCCACCCAGTTATCCCTGACCTCCCAACTCCTTTCTGGACTCCAGTTTGTATCTCTAGATATGCTCTCTCCCACTGCAAGTCCAATGAACCACTGTGGTCTTTCTTTCCTTCCTTCTCTTAGCTCCCACTTATGAGTGAGGACATGCATTATTTATCCCTCTGTGCTTTCCTTTTTTCACTTAATATGTTTCTCCAAGCTCATCCATCTTGTCGTAAATGAGAGAATTTCATTGTTTTTTTTTTTTATGGCAGAGTAGTATTCCATGGTGAATATATACCACATTTTCCTTATCCAATCGTCCATTGGTGGACATTTAGGTTGGTTCCATATCTTGGCTATTAAGAACAGAGCTGCTATGAACATGGGGGTGTAGGTATCCCTTCAACATGATGATTTCCATTCCTTTGGGTATATACCTAGAGGTGGGATTGCTGGATTGTATGGAAGATCTATCTGTGGTTGTTTGAGAAAACTTCATACTGTTTTCCATAGTGATTGTACTAATTTATAGTTCAACCAGCAGTGTGGAAGCATTCACTTCTCTTCACATCCTTGTGAGCATTTGTTTTTCTCCATCTTTTTGATTATATCTAGTCTAACTGGGGTGAGGTGATATCTCAATGTGGTTTGAATTTGTATTTTCCTGATGACTAGTGATGTTGAGCATTTTTCATGTACCTGTTGGCCATTTATAAGTCTTCCATTGAAAAATGTTTATTCAGCTCCTTTGCCCATTTTTAATAGGGTTATTTGGATTTTTTTTTACTGTTAAGGTGTGTGAGTTCCTTGTATGCTATGGATATTAATCCCTTGTCAGATACATAGTTAGCAAAAATTTTCACCTACTCTGTAGGTTTTTTCACTCTGTTGATTGTTTCCTTTGCTGTGCAGAAGCTTTTTAGTTTGTTGTCATCCCATTTTTATTTTTTTTTCTTTTGTTGCTTGTGTTTTCAGGTTCGTGTTAATTAAGTCTGTGCCCAGACCTAGTTCCTGAAGTGTTTCACTTATATTTTCCCTTAAAAAGATGGAAAGATATCCCATACACTTGGATTGGAAGAATTAACATTATGAAAATGTCTATACTACCCAAAGTAAACTACAGATCCAACGCAATCCCCATTAAATACCAATGACACTCTTCACAGAAATGGAAAAAAAAAAATCTTAACATGCATATGGAACATCAAAAGACCCCAAATACCCAAAGCAATCCTGAGCACAAAAATAAAGCTGGAGGCATAACAATACCTGACTTCAAATTTTACTGCAATGCTATAGTAACCAAAGCAGCATGGTACTGGCATAAAAATAGACACTCAGACTGGTGGAGCAGAATAGAGAACCCATAAATCACCCCTCAGGCTTACAGCCATCCGATATTTGACAAAGGCAAAACAAAACAAAACAAAACATACTTTTGGGAAAAGATTTCTCTTCAATAAGTGGTGCTGGGAAAACTAGATATTAATATGCAGAAGAATGAAACTAGACATGCACCTCTCACCATATAAGAAAATCAACTCAAAATGGGTTAAAATTTAAGGATAAGACATTTGTAAACTGTTTTGGCAGCATTGTATCCCAGAACTTCTTGTAATGCATCAATGATTTTGCCATTCTTTCATCCAAGCTTCACCACAAATCTAATGTTTGTTCTTGCTTCAATTTTAGCAGAATTCTTATTGCTGTGATAGGATCTCTTCTCATACTGCTATGTTATGCTTTGTAATGCCTCAAACTAAGTTCTGTTCAGACACAACATAAAACTTTGTGTGAGTTTATTTTTGTGCAAAACATTTTGCAATCCATGCATAGTTTTTTCATAATACACATTTTCCATGAATTTTTTGAAGACCCTTCATTTTGTAACTATAGCTATTTTTAATACTTTTGTCTTTTAAGTTTTATAATATTGTTACAAGTAATTTACACATCATTACATTATTAAAGTATTCTGATTTTGACTGTATTTACCTTATCCAGGGAATTTTATATTTTCATGTTTTCATGCTACAGATTAGCATATTTCCATTTCATCTTGAAGAACTCCCTTTAGTATTTCTTCTAAGCCAGGTGTAGTTGTGATGAACTTCTGCTTTTGTTTGACAGGTAAAGACTTTATCTCTCCTTCATTTCTGAATCAACACTTTGCTGGATGAAGTATTCTTGGTTGGTTGGCAGTTTCTTTCATTCTTTCTTTTTTTTTTCTTTCTTTTAATTAATTGAATATATCATCCCACTCTCTCCTGGCCTTCAAGGTTTCTGTTGAGAATTCCTTTAATAGCCTTATAGATATTCCCTTGAATATAATTGAACATAATGAGTTGCTTTTCATTTTTTTTTCTTTTCTTTTCTTTCTTTCTTTCTTTTTTTTTTTTTTTTTTTTTTTTTTTTTTTTTTTTTTTTTTTTTTTTTTTTTTTTTTTTTTTTTTGCTGCTTCTGCTGCTTTGAAATTCTCTTTGTCTTCAACTTTTGACAATTGAACTGTAATATTTCTTGGTGAAGTCCTTCTAAAATTCAGTCTTTTGGGGGAATATTTGGCCTTCAAGATGTGGAAATAAATATCTCTCCCAAACTCCCGAGTTTCAGAAAGTTTTCCATCAACAGAAAATTTTAGAAGATTGTAAAATTAAAGCAATGGAGGCATAAAGCATATATATCAGATATAAAATTAAATATAAATGAATGGAATGATTTTATCAAAAGACAAATATTGTAAGATGAATCTTTAGATTCATATAAAATAAATTGATATATTTGTCTTCAAAATAATCAGATCAAATAAATGTTTAAAATAATGGGATGGACAAAGAAATATATAGAAAATGACCTCCCCTCACCCTTTCCAGTAAAAAAACCCACAAATTTGTCAATAATGATATCAATCGAAGGGGAAATTAAAGTTTTGACCTGGAGAGGAAGGCCAAAGGACTCGGTCAGCAGGTGTGAAGAAGGCTACAAAGGTAAAAATTTAAAAGAAGGTAATGATGTAGGAGTAGAAGTGTTAATATTTTAATAATAGAAAAAGAACCCAAAATCAGAGAAAAAATAAATAGAAGGGACTTGAAAAAAAAAAAAAAAGAAAATGGCTATGAAAAAATAAAAAGCTCCAAATCTCAAGGAATATAGAGTGACAAAAGATAAATATTAGGGGAAACATTACATTAGTGAGATTAAAGATAACCATGAAAAAGAGACAATTAAAATAATTCAAATAGTCTACAGCGTGATAAGAATAAAACTACACTGTGATAAGAATCATGCCTCCCTGATATCTGTTGTGTAACTATGTGTATGTAGTTAACTGTACTGTTCACTTATACATAGTTAAGATGATTTTGAAAATAGCTCCTCAGCTGACTAAATACAAAACTAAAATAAATTAACATTTCTTTATTTGTTTAACAAGGAATAACAGTTCAAAAATATTTTTGAGAGTGCAAAAATATCCTACAACATTAGGCCTCAGAAACTTAAAGCACTAATTTATACTCTGAGTAGATGGCCTGGAGGAATAGCTCCCTTCACTAGAAAAACAAATTCAAGAGTAAATGTCAGAATAAGTGGTAAGTGAATGTAAACAAAGAACTTAGTAAGATTGCAAAATGGCAAAAGCAAAAAAAAAAGAAAAATTGTATGTAACAATCTTAAACTAAAACTAGAGATGATACCCACAAAGTAGGAAATAAGGAAGGTGACAGACAGTAAGATACATGTCCTCTTAAGAGGAAGATACAATTATTGTTACATTTAGAATTTGATAGAGAGAAATAGATATAAGCAGGGTTAATTAACAGAATAGTGGTAATCAAAAAAAGAATGAACATAGAATTATAATGCTAACCAACCGAAAGGAATTCTTTATATCCAATGAAAAGCAAAGAAAAAATGAGAGTAGGAAGGGAAATGATCTAGCAATAGTTATTCGCAAAACACACACACACACACACAAATAAATTCAAAATATAGAGGTCCAACAAAAGAATAAAAAAATGGCAGGCAAGTATAAATCAAAAGATAACAATGGTAACAAATTTAATATAAACGATATGAAGGGGAAAGAGTATTATTATATACTTCTGAAAGCATGACTATGTCAACAAGTTATAGCAGTCATAAACATATTTTGTCTAACTTTATAACCTTACTAAATCGACTAAAGAACGATGGGGAGAAATAGAAAAATCAAATGCCAAATATGGCTTCTTAATTGTGTAAATGTTACAGTACAATATAAAATATATCTAACTTTGTGAAATCAAAAAGGCAAAAATAAGTAAAAATGAAGATTTGAATAAAGTGATTCATAATCTCCCTAGCAAACATGAAAAACTTCCAAAATATATTAAAAAGAAAGACATTATTTTCTTATTAAGGTAAAGTCTACCCAGATTTGTCCTGTAGAGTTACAATATATGACTGCTATTTTGGCATAATTACTAATAGTATTTGGCCTTTTGTTCACAATAAGCGTCCCTTAGTTTGACAATAAACTGTATGACAACATACTTTCAAGAATAATGCAATAATATTGTAAAAATCAACGGGGGAAAAGCCAAAAACCTTCATAAAAAATAATAAATAAATAAATAAAAACCTTCATATGCTTGGCAACTTAAAATCACACAATGCTAAAACATTTTTTAAGGGTTGAAGTAAAAACAATAACAGACATTTAAAAATGCTCAGAATTGAAGAACAATTAAAAAAACTTCATAAAAATTTGTACAGCTAAGCTAACATAGCTCTTAGGAGGATTTTATAACTCAAGGTAGAGAATTAATGAACTAAGCATCTAACTCAATGTGTTAGGAATGGGAGAAAGCAATATATTAAACGCAAAGAAATGCAAAGCAACGCATAATAAAAAAGGGACAAATAAAAGGCAGTAACATCAATAACAAAAATGGAAACAACAAAATAAATCTGTTTGATTGAACATATTAGGAAGAACAGCACATCTCTACCACAATTGATCAAGAAAAAGAAATAGCAAAAAGATGCAAATAAACAAACACTGAATGCCAAAAAGGCTATATTTACAGATACAGCATATAATTTTAAAATAATAACAAAACATCAATAGCTATACTCATATATCAATATTTAAAAATCTATGAAATATCTACATTTTGGGAAATTATAAAATGCTGAAAGAGTTGCAAAATTTCTTAAAGAGACATTTTCTGATATAAACAGATATTCACGTGGTATTTAGATTTGGAATATTAAAACATTTATCAGTGTCAAGTGTGTTGTGTCTGCAAAAGTGAGATCATAAATTTATGTAAAATCTAAAATCTTCTAATTTTTGTTTGCCTTTTTATATTTTATTGTTATTGTTAGTTTTTTGTTGAATGAATAACCAAGAAAAGGACAGGCACATGAAACATTAATAAATCCATAGAATTATCTTAGTGAGTTATTACTCAAATTAATAATAGTACATATAATTTTGACATTTTATTATCTCCAGAAACACCTATTTTTATGGTTTTCTACAGTTTTATAAAATATAAACTTTACACAAAGTTTTTAATAATTAACGTTACATGGTATGTAGGCATCTAAACACTCTTAAAAGAATAACAAGGAAATTTGCTACTTATGGTAGGTGGAATTGCAGAGCTAAGCCTGGCTGACTTGAGGCACTCACTCATACATTAGTTAATCAAATCTCTTTACTTAGCTTAAAAGCTTACTAGTCTGGTTTTCTCAGTAGCCCATGAAGAGTTTTGTAACACAGAACCTGAAAAATAAATCTTATTGTTATGAGATCAATGCTTTACATTTATATGTAAATAAAGTTAACTCCTTTCATTAATAACATCAACTAAATAAAAGATACATAAGTTATTGGTAAGTTAGTAAAAGTAGCCACAAAACACCTCTTAAGGAATAGAACATTTCTGAGACGCTTAGGCACTATGTAATCATGTTCTAGAATTTTGTGTTGATCATTGTCTTGCTTTTCTCTTTTTTATTCTTTGTTTCTATGTCTCTGCATGTTTCTGTGTGTGTGGTGTATTTCAAAGAGTTTGTGGAAAAAAAGAATTGAAACATGAAACAAATCTCTTCATGAATTTCTGAAGTACCCTCATCTATATAATATTTAATAAATTTACATATAAATCATGATATATAAAATATTTTTTCATAAATCAATAATTTATTTTTATATTTATAATTAAAAATGTTATAGTTAATACATATGTATTTGTTTTATTAATTTTTCATACCATTTGTATATAGATATGTTTATATTTATGTGCATAAATGTGTGCACATATATGAGGGGTCTTCGAAGAATTCATAGAAAAATTTGTATCATCTTTCAATTTTATTTTTATATTAACTTTTAAAAATACCCTTGTATATATATGTATGTATCATTTAATTTTTAATATATTAGTGAAATCAATCATATTTAATATTATTGTTAATAAATGATGCTGTATTTTCATCTATTAATTCAAAATTATGTTTATGACAAATGGTATTGGAAAAACTGTATGTCCACATGCATAAGAATGAAGTTGGAGCCTGACATTATACCATGTACAAAAAATAATTCAAAATGGATTAAAGACCTAAACTTAAGAGCTAAAACTATTAAAGTATTTGAAGAAACATAGGGGGAAATCTTTATGACGTTGAGAGTGGCAATGATTTCTTGGCTATGACACCAAAAACACAGGCAATAACAAATATACGATAAATTGAACTCACAAAACATTAAAAACTTGTGTGCATCAAGGATACAACCAACAGAGTGAAAAGGCAATCCATGGAATGAGAGAAAGATATTTGCAAATTGTGTATTTAATAAGGAATTAATATCAAGTATATGCAAAGAACTCCTACAATTCAACAACAACAAAAACCAAACAACCCAATTTTAAAAATGGGCAAAGTTCTTGAATAGATATTTCCAAAGAAGATATACAAATGGCCAATAAGAACATGAAAAGATACTCAACATCACTAATCATTAGGTAAATGTAAATCAAAACTACATGGACGCTACTTCACATTCTTTAGGATGACTACTATTGGGAAAAACAAAAACAAACAAACAAAAAAGAAAATAACAAGTGTTGGTAAGGATGTAATAAATTGGGAGCTTTGTGCACTGTTGATGGGAATGTACAATGGTGCAATCATTATGAAAAACAGTATGGCAATTACTCAAAAGATTAAAAATAATATACCCATATGATCCAGTATTTCTACTTCTGTGTATTTATGCCAAAGAATAGAGAGCAGAGTGTGGAAAAGATATCTGCACACCCGTGTTCATAGCAGAATTATTCACAATAGCCAAAAGATGGAAACAACCCAACTTTCCGCTGATGGATGGATGAATAAGTAAGCAAATGTGATGTATACAAGCAGAGGAATATTATTCAGCCATAAACAAGGAAGGAAAAAGGAAAGTAGAATGGGGGCTGCTAAGGGCCAGTAGGAGGGGAGAAATGGAGAGTTATTTAATGGATGCAGAGTTTCAGTTTTAGATGATGAGAGTTCTGAAGAGAGATGGTGATGTTTTTGCAAAATAATGCTAAAGTACATAATATTCTGAAGTGTACACTTAAAAATGGTTAAGATGGTATATTTTATATTATCCATTATTTTACCACAATTAAATGAATGAATACATAAAAATATGTCTATGTTCATGTGTACAGACACAAATGATTCATTTTCCATGCTATGTACTTCATGCTCATCATCTATACATAAAAGTTTGCCCATTCCCCTTTTTACTTTATATTAACGTTATTTTAAATGTTTGGAATCTGCTGGTTTCAGTACTATTGTGGTTTAAATTGCCATTATCTGGTTATTAACAGGATTGATCATAATTTCATTTTTCACAATTCATTCATGTTTTCACATCTGTAATATTTATGTCTGAATATTTCTATTGCACTTTTTTTTCTTTTTCTTGTTTATTTGTTGGTGGAAGTTTTTGTATGCTATAGATCCTACCTGCTTGTTAGTTATAGGTATTATGAATGTCTTCTCTCTGTTTGTGATATTTTCTGTTTACCTTTTTCTAAGTGATCTTTTGTTATTGTAATGTAGTCAAATTTATTCATAATTTATTTTGACTCCTGCTTTTTGTATATTGCCTTCACAAAACCAATAAATGTGTGTTCCTATGATGTTTTCAAAAATATCTAGAGATTTCTCCTTCCACATTTAAGTTGTGGATCCACCTGGAATTATTTTTATTACACTTGGTGGATTCCATTATATTTGCAATTAGCATGACTGATTATTTCAGCTTATTACATTAAAAATTCATTATTTAATAACTGCTCTTCCATGCAAATTCAAAATCTGTTTTTATATATTTATAAAGCCCTCTGTCAAAGCTTTTTATTTTATTCCAGTGATCTGCTTTTTATATCAGAAGAAATATACCCTTTTCTTAATTAATATAGTAAATAATTCGTTTACTAAAAAAGGTTTTTAGTGCTAACCACGTTTCAGAGACTATAGTAGGCAGTAGTAGTATTGTAAAAAGAAGACAAAAATCTCAGACTTCATGAAGTGTACAGTTGAGAGGGAGAGAAAAATTTTGGTATCTGTTAGAGCAAGTCCCTCAACATTTCCTTTCTTGATTTATAGCTTACCTCAACTTAGATATTTGCTGACATATGCAAGTTTTACAGTGAACTTGTCATATTTAAAAAAAATTTTGTACAGTAGTTTATACTTTAACTGAATTGGGATTAAAAATATTAATGTCATCATATTAGTAAACCCTTTTATCCTTGAATATAATATGTGTCTATTTATTTGGGCCTTTTAAAATACCTGTAGTAGAGTTCTATATTAATACAGAATTTATTAATACATTCTAGATAGATATTTGGTGATTTTTGTTCTAAAATAGATTACATTTTTTATTATAGTAAATTGTATTTTTAAAATTGCAGTTTCTGTTCTTGGCCCTGTATATAAATGTAAGTGATCCTGGAGTTTTGATGTTGTAGCCAGCAAACTTGCCACACTCTTTTATCATTTCTAGCAATTTATCAGCAGATAATTTTGTGGTTTCTATTATGTAAATAAAATCAATTATGAATAAGGAAAATTTTGTTTTATATTTTCCAGTTAATATGTTTTCCTTCCCCCTTCCCTTCTTTCCTCCATCTGCAGCAGAAAATCTAAGTACTAAGCTGGATCTTCTGTATAACTCTATAATTTAAAAGTAATAAACTACTTTGGTCCTTCTTACTCTTATATAGAATAAAATAAATATTATCTGGCTTACTACCTAACCTGGTTGTTGTCTGCAGAGGGAACAAATGGAAACACACACACACACACACACACACAGTGGCCATCATAATTAACTGAATAAACTATTGTTTAAATTTTAAAAATCCACAATTCACAATTTCACTTGTCTACAATATTTGATGTCTGATATATGTTTAAGTAATTACATCAGGCAGTCACTTAGTAAAGTTAATTTCCTTCTGGTTTCTTTACAAATTATAAACACATAATAGATTATTCTACCTTTTCATCAAATTTTGGTATAACCTTTTTAAAACCAGTTGACTGGTTTTACCAGTGTTTTTAAAGATAATCTTCAACATTTTTTACTTTTCAGATATTTTAGCAATACATTGATACTTGCATCTTTTATTAAAGAAATGCTTAATTTTGCGAAGGAGTACGAGGGTGACTTTTATATTCTAAAAGATTATAGTTCATCAGGGACGGGTCATGGTGCTGTTCGCTGCTCTGTCCTTACTGCCTAAAAGATAATGAGGTCTTAATAATGATTTCTTGAATGTTTCAACAGAAATTCCAGTTTCCTGTTAGGTACAAATTCCTTCAGGATTTCAAATGAAGAATATTACTAATGAAAACTTACCACAAAATATCATTCATTAGGAGAGCACCTGACAAAGAAAATCTGAAAAATCAGTATCAGTGAAGAGGAAAGGAAGATTATGGTGTTGATAGTGATAAAGTATTAATCATTTCAATTGAGTATAATTCACAAGTGTTTACTGATGGCTTTATTAAAAGTGAAAAGCTCTGTTTTAGGTGACCTGGAATGAAGACATTCAATCTAAGGCAGTGCTTGCTCAACCCAGTATAGATGATTCATAAAGCAAATGTATTTCACAGTGCCTGGTTTTCCAAAGCCTTGAAGTTTCAAATATTGACCTTGCAAAGGACAATAAATTTTCCTCAGGCTATAAAGTCTCTGGTGTAAGATAAAGATTTGTAAGACAGCAAGGTTGCTGGCTCAAAGACAGACTGGTTACTGATTGATATGTTAAGATACTGGGAAGCTGCTGTGGGGAGAAGGAATGTTTGCTAGATCAAGCTTTTTTTGGTGGATCACTTAATTGTCTATGGGAATGTCATCTGACTTGTTTTTACTGAATGTTACCAGCTTCTATTGTTAAAATTATTAAACGGTACTTTGCAAAAACCCCACCTATGTCTCTTCCTGTAACTTCTTGGTCTGGAGAATAAATGCAGGGAGAGAAACCCAATTTGTGGTTAATTTCCCAAAGAAGGAATGCCTCTCACTTGAGGGTTCCAGGGAAGTTAGCCACTTCAGGGCTTCTCACTGCTCAGAAGAGATGGGCTTTGAGTAATCCTTTACAGCTCTGTCACCCAGGCAAAGTAGGGTGACAAATCCGTGGAGGGCAAAGCAACAACCTGGGACCCTTGAGAATGTCTGAGGGGCATTTGGAATTGTCTAGAAACATTTTTGGTTTTCAAAGCACTGATTTAAGTTAGTTACTGGTTCTAAAGTGCTGTGGTTCTCTTGACCTCTTGCTCAGGCTCCTGTTTATTTGGCAAACAGTTAATATGTTAATTACTGTGCTGGCACTAGAGGCACAGAAGTGAAAGAAGTATGCACTCTTGAGAACATCAACGTGTTGTCAGGGAGAGCTGCTGTGCACAGATAATTATGAAATGAATTCTAAATCAATGTAAAAGTACATTTATGGAAACATGCTAAACATGTTAGGAAAAAACATTCCAAAATGTTTGCAATAATGGGCAATAATATAGGTATAGAACAAACTGATGCTAAACATTCTAAAGTGAACTAGAATAAAATTATTTTTTGACAGAGAAGAAATAGCCAATGAATGTATATTCTATGTCAGATATTGTTCTAATTGCTATTCTTGTAATGATTATTTTAATTCTATTAACAACTATGAAAAATGTACTAATTCTATGCCCTTTTCACAGATGAGTGAACTAAGGCACAGAGGAGCTAAGACACTTCCCATGGGTCACACAGGTAGTAAGAGGTTTAGAGTCTGGATTTTATCTTATGTAATCTTGCTCCAGAGTTAGGCTTTAATCCCTACTCTATACTCTATACTGCCTCTCAATAGCAAACACTGACTGTGTATCCATCACTTTCTTCTTTGGGCGAGGAGAACCAAGTCAGAGGAAATGAGCCTGCTTTATATCCCAGACTGAGATGTTTGCAGGCACCAGGTAGAAAATTCAAATGGATGGTAGGCACTGTCCTGAATTGGAAAGAGCTTGTCAGGAGGGAAAATCACTTTTCCTTTCTAGCCCAGTGTTTTGTGCATAACCTTGTCCCAGTGATGCCAGAGTTTGCAGAGTATCTAGTAAAAATGGAAATATGAGCTTGTTTATGGAATCACCTGATTTTTATGAGTTGGTATGCAGAGAACATTAGCTCTTCATCAATATGCTTTCATGGTAATAAAGTTTAGTAAGGCACATTGGCTACCCAGGTATGCTAGCAATCTCTCCATATAAATTATCCTCCACTTTCATGGCTAAATTGGCAAGTGGAGATATTGAATGATGCCCCCTTACCTGAAGAGAGGCAGAAAGCAAAAAGGAGGAAATATAATTCCACAGATTGCCACTCTGTCTTGGGGATGCCTCATAATAAAATGTTCATAGCTGTTAGTGCTAATCCAATATTACACAGTGCCACCCTTCAACCTATAATTAATTTTTTCTCAATCGTATCCATTCCTAGGATTTCCAAAGTCATCTTTTACTTAAGTCTAAGTTTCTAAGAAGACAGACAGCATTGAGAAGTCCCCAGTTTCCACAGTCAGTTGACACCTTCCTCAGGTGTTTCTAGAAAGGAAATGGGATTCTTGGTAAAAGTTAGTTTCAGCTCAGCCTCACACATGTAGTGCTGATTGCATCTTGTTGAAGAATTTCTTTTTCCAGTTCTCAGGGCATAAAACTATGCTCCTAATATTTTCTTCTGAACATTTTCAATCCATGTCCTTATATTTAGATCTTTTATAAATATGGATGTGTGTGTGTGCACGCGTGCACGGACGGTGGGAAGAGGAAGTCTATTTTAAACTTTTCCCTGTGAACAGCCAAGTAGTCCAGCATTGTTTACTAAATTGTCCATCTTTTCTGCTTTCCCCATGGTTTCCAAATGCCTTGCCTGACACATACTCTGTGCTATTTATGGGAGGATCTACTTGGGCGCTCTCTTTCTATACATCAATACCACCCTGTCTTAATGAAAACTGCTTAATATATAACTGCTTATGTCATGTCAGTTTTTAAATGACTGTTTATATTGAACATTCCTGATTTTTATATTGATCTTGTATTCTGCAAGCTAGCAAAGATGTTTTATTATTTTAATAATTTGATTCTAAATTATCCTGTCAACATACATAAACGTCTGTAGTTTTGAATTGATCTCAAACTGGTCATGACTTTTTGCTTGTTTAATTTTTCTACAGTAAGTTGACAGTCTGGCATATGTTGGTATATGTTTGCACAGTTTATCCACCATATCAGTTTAGATATAGAACACTTCCATCATTCCAGAAAGCTCCCACGTCTCTTGCCAGTTTATTCTCCCCACTTCAGGCAACCACTGCTTTGCTTTTAGTTCCTGTAAATTATTTCTGCCTGGTGTAAGATTTCATATAAATGGAATTATACAATATAAACTGTTTTTTCAAAAGTATTTTTATTTATACATATTTATGGGGTACAAGTATTTGTGTACAGTATGCTATGATCAAATCAATATTATTAGCATTTTCATCATTACAAAT
>NW_007738399.1:16161-17983 GCF_000696425.1 Galeopterus variegatus | reverse complement strand
TCTAGTAACTATAGGTCTGTTCTCTCCTTCTGAAAGTTCAATGTTTTATTATGGTCTGTCTTTCTTTCTTTTTTCTTAACTCCTACTTATGGGAGAACATGCGGTATTTCTTTCTGTGCCTGTCTCTTCACTTACCATAATTTTCTCAAAACTCATCCATATTGCTGAGAATGGCAGAATTTCATTCTTTTTCATGCCTGAGTAGTATTCCCCGTGTATATATACCACGCTTTCCTTATCCAGTTGTTTGTTGCCCAGCGTTGTTGATATAGTGGTTAGCACAGCTGCCTTCCAATATAAACTGTTTATATCCACATTATATTTTTAAAATTCACCTGTGTATTTTGTATTAGTAGTTAGTTTCTATTGCTCAATACTTTTCTATTGTATGATTATATCACAGTATCTGATATTGTATGATTATATCACAGCACTTATCTATTGATGGACATTTGGGTTATCAGTGCTTTTTGGATAATAAAACTACTATGAATACTCTTGTACAAGACTTTTTGTGAACCTATGTTTTTATTTATATTGGGCATTTATGTAAAAGTGTAATTGCTGTGGCATATTGTAGGAACATATTTAACTTTATACGTAATTGCCTTAGAGTTTGTCAAAGTGGTTGCAAAAATTTTCAAACCATAAATATATGGCAGTTTTTCATTTGCATAAATACTTCTTACTGTCAGTCTTAAATTACAGCCATCCTAGTGAGTATGAAATGAGCTACCTATAAGATTTCAACATGAATTTCCCTGGTGGTTAATGATATCAGGATTTTTATGGACTTAATCGTCATGCACATTTCTTCTATTCTAAAATGTCTGTTCAATCTTTGTCCATTTTTAATATTGGACTGCTTTTACTTTTGTCAAGTATTTATTAGAGATTATATATTTCTTATTAGCAGACATTCTTCAGATATCTTAAATATGTCTTTTGTCATATAAATGTATTTAAAATATTTTCCCAAGTCTGTGTCTTTCTTTTCCAGTTTCTTAATGTGTCTTTTAATGAGAAGATTTTACTTTTACTTTTCATAAAATACAATTGATCTTTTTTTTCTCTTTTTTTCATTACTGTTGTTTGTTTCTGGTTTAAAATATCCTCATCTACTATTAGGTCATAAATGTTTTCTTCTATGGTTTGTCCAAAAGTTTTATAGTCATAGCTTTGATATTTAGGTATATGATGCTTCCAAAATCATCATTTTTTTTTTTGCATAATGAGAAGTAGGGGTTAAAATAATTTTTTTCTTTCTTTTTTGGTACAGCTATGCAGTTGTGTCAGCACCATTTATTGAAATTCTATCTTTTCACTAGCATATTCATAAAAAGTCAAGGATATCCATGTCAACCTACTTCTGGATTCTTCAGTTTGTTCCAATGACCTATTTGTCTATTTCTTTACCAGCAACATGATCACGATTAGTGAAATTTGTAGTAAGTCCTTAAATAAGGTGTCAGAAATTTTCGAACATATTTTTTCTTTTTAAATAGTTTTGGCTATTATAGAAGGTCTTTTGCATATGCATATAAATTTTCAAATCTGTTCTATTTCTAGAAAAGAGCATTCTGCTTAGATTTTTTATTGGGATTGCATTAACTCTATAGATGAATTTGGGAAGAACGAACAGATTAACAATATTAAATTCCCCAATTCATGATCAGAATATATGTCTAAACTTACTTAGGTTTTCTTTAATAGCTTTCACTGATACATTTTAGTTTTCAGTGTAGGGTTCTTACACATTTATCACTAAATTATTTCCTAAATTCTCATGGTTTCTGATGCTATTTTAAATGGTATCATTTAC
>NW_007738399.1:14900-15335 GCF_000696425.1 Galeopterus variegatus | reverse complement strand
TCACTAAATTATTTCCTAAATTCTCATGGTTTCTGATGCTATTTTAAATGGTATCATTTACCTCCATTTTCTAATTATCTGTTGCTGAAATATAGAAAAGCATTTAATTATTATCACATAACTTACTAAATTCATGTATTTTTTGTTGATACTTAAGATTTTTTTATGTACACAGACATGTTCTCTTCAAATAATAATGGTTCTATTTCTTCATTTTCAATATTTCCATTATTTTTTTCTTATCTTATTGAGATGGCTAGGACTCTAGTACATAGCTGAAAAGAAGTGGTGAGAGGACAAAATTGCCCTGTCCCTGGGCATATAGAGAACATATTCAGTATTTTACCATTAAGTATTGTACTAAGTATTATATTAGCTATAAGTTTTTATAAGTTTTCTTTTTTTTTTTTTTTTTTTTTTTTTTTTTTTTTTGTC
>NW_007738399.1:11850-13600 GCF_000696425.1 Galeopterus variegatus | reverse complement strand
CATATTCAAGCAGTTGTTTATGTGTTATACTGTACTGATGATTGCTATCAGCATAAGGTTTAGTCTTGTATGGGTTACTGTGACATTACCCAAGATACAGTTTACAAATTCTTACAACTTGGTAGACATAACTAACCTATAATTTTAGTTTTGAGTGTTGTACACATTTTGTGTAAAATTATACTGCTTCCTAAAATTATTTTGGAATTTTGTTTCCTTCTACTCCTGGTCTCTGGAATATTTAACTTACTAAGAAAAGTATCACTTGCCAGGAAGTCATGAAATTTACTCTAAAAACTTTTTGGTCTGGTGTTGGGTGAATGAGTTTATAGGTGGATATTTTTGACAATAGACCATCATTTTTAAATGACGGTGATACTATTCAATCTTCCGCACAGAATATCAATTAACCACCTATGACTGAGGATATGGGCATTGCTGTCTAAATGACAGAAAGCTCCTCAGGATTCAGGTACTGAGAAAATTCCATCAATATAGCTCCAAATCATAAGTAGAATTACACTCAAAAAGTTTAAATAATATACTAGTGTTTAATTAATATAAATGAGGGTCTAGAAGAAAGCATTTATAATGCCCTCTGAGACTTGTGCAGTAAGTTCTAATGTCTGGTCTCCAATAGTAATTAATCTCTCATCCTAATAGGCTAGTTAAATGTCTGTCAGCACAATGTCAGAGCTGAGTGAAACTAAATCTAGTTCAAGTGTAACCATGAGCCTTCACTGGTCACTAAAGAGAAGAGAGTATTGCTGTGTGATATCTACAAATAGTTACAGAACCTACCTAAAGAATAAAATGGATTGTTCATTACATTGAGATTTCAAAGGAGATTTTATTTGACATTATTTTAAATGCTTTGATTATGACATACCAGAACCACTTGGCAATATCCTTATCAGAAAATATATTGACAAAATGAAGGCCAAAGAGTGGGATATAGTAGGAGCAAATGAAATCCTCCTTTTCTAAGTTTCTCCCCACATAGACACCTATAAATCATACAATGACTTCTGCAGATCTTGTATTTTCTTAATATGTGAATTTCCAGAAATTAAATAGCCTACTGGATTAACCCCTATATAGTTCTGTGTGCCTATGACAGAATACATAAAACTATAAATGTTTTAAAATTTTTAAAGAAAATTAATATAGTATCCATAGTATTTATAATAAATGAGAAGCATGTATTGAGGTAAGATAATCAAAGTGCACAAAGATTGGAAAACCATCTATGGCACAGATGGGATAGAGGGACATATCTTCTGATTAAACAGGCTTAATGCCACGTCTACACACAAGTCAAGACATAAAAAGGTTAATGGACCTAAAGCCATATGAGTTCCATTAGTTTCCAACACAGATAATTGGGTGGGGGACACGGGGTACAAACACAATTTGTGGTAATGGGCATTCTGCCAGTATGAATCAGGCCTTCACA
Organism: Galeopterus variegatus; assembly: GCF_000696425.1. Classification (NCBI taxonomy): domain Eukaryota; kingdom Metazoa; phylum Chordata; class Mammalia; order Dermoptera; family Cynocephalidae; genus Galeopterus; species Galeopterus variegatus. Next base: position 12,144 of record NW_007738399.1, on the reverse strand, counting down.
TCTTGGGCACAAGAGGTGACAATCAGCTCTGTATCTCATGAATATTCATAACCAATAAAAAAAAAAGTTTGTGAAGTGTACCAGTTGCTCTCTTCTTATAAGAATATAGGCCCAGAACAACAAAGATACTTTTCTTAAAGCATTTTCCTTCATGCCTAGCTGAACAGGCATTAACACTTTCTCTTTCTCTTCTCTCTCTCCCCACACAGTGATCCCAGTGGAATGTAAATTTCAAGAATAATCTACTGTGAGTACATTTACCAGCTTTTTAATATATGGCCAGACTTTAGCTTT
>NW_007738399.1:6900-9907 GCF_000696425.1 Galeopterus variegatus | reverse complement strand
TGGGTACCAGTTTCCATAGGGGAGAGGAGAGACAGGGAATGTAAACAATTCTTTTGAGGGACGGTAGGGATTACATGAGGATGAAACTGAGTAGTAGATATTATCTTGTGAAAAGGTCTGTCCAGGTAGTCCAGGTATGGTGTCTTCCCAGTCTCTCCAGTCCCTCTGGGAATTGTTCTTTCCTGCTTATATGAGATTCCTAGGGAGGAAATCTTAAGACAATTGCATTTCATTTGATTAACTTTCTTAATCAGGTAAAGAAATTCCACAGAATTTCCTGTGCTTGGGGTGAAGAGAAGAAGACAAGGTTAGGAGAATTTTGATTCTAAGGCTTATTTTTGAAACGTTTTAATTTTCAAAGCAAAATATTTGGGGGAATAATTTTCGGCACACCAACAGTTCCAAATTTAGTATATATGCTGCCGAGGATATATACTTAGTGAGCACTAACAAAAACTATTTGTAAAAGTCTGACATAGACCTTGAAAATTAATAAACAATCACTTTATCAATAGACACAAATTAATTGATCCTGTTGCCATGTTTTGAGTTGTCTTCTAAAATCTATCTTCACACTTGCAGAAATTTCCTTTCCTGCTCTCATTTTCTGCCCTCCATTTGACAAGATTTTGTTTATGTCTCATCTTCAAACTTTAGCACAGCTATTTCCACCTTCACTTCTTTTCTCTTTTAAGCATAATTTATATTTTAAAAACCCAGAATTTTCACTATTACTGCTTTATGATTTTCTGTTTTTGCTCCCTACTAATAATCTTTAGAGAAAGACACCCTGTTTTCTATATCTCAAATGACACAAACAGAACTGCTGAATACTAGACCTTTTTACATGCATATCATTTTATATTTTTCATTGAAACAGAATTGATTATATATATTTGTAGGGTACAGATTTGAATATCAATACATTTGTATAAACTGTGGAGATCAAATCAGGATAATTAATATACTCATGTTTACAAAATGTAATCAATCTTTGTTATCCTTAACTAATTTCTCACTAACCACCCTCCCCCCTCTCTTTCCCATCTTTAATAACCATAGTTCTGTTCTCTTTTTCTTTGAAAGTACCCTGTATTATTGTGAATTTTTTTCTTTCCTTTCTTTTTTCTTTCTTTCTTTTTTTTTTTTTTCTTATTTTAGTTCTTACTTATGAGTGAGGATATGCATATTTGTCTTTCTTTGCCTGGCTAATTTCACTTAACATAATTTTCCCTAAGTTTATCCAATTGCTGCAAATGGCAGAATTTCATTCTTTATTATGGCAGAGTAGTATTCCATCAAGTATATGTACTACAGTTTCCTTTTCCAGTCATCTGATGATGGACATTTAGGTTGATCCAACTCTTGGCTATTGGAAATAGAGCTGCAATAAACATGGGAGTACAGTTATCCCTTCAACATGATGATTTCCATTCCTTTGGGTATATATCCAGTAGTGGGATTTCTAGATTGCATAGCAGCTCTATGGTAGTTGTTTGAGGAAACTCCATACTGTTTTATAAAATGGCTGCACTAATTTATAGTCCCACCAACAATGTGGGAGAGTTTCCCCTTCTCCACATCATCACCAACATTTGTTATTCTCTTTTTGGTAACAGCCAGTCTAACTGGGATAAGATACCTCAGTGAGGTTTTGATTTGCATTTCCCTGATGGTGAGTGATGTTAAGCATTTTTTTCATGTGTCTGTTTGCCTTTTATATATCTTCATGTGAGAAATGTCTATTCAGTTAATTTGCCCATATTTTAATTAGGTTGCTCACTTTCTTATTGTTGTGTTGCTTGAGGTCTTTGTATATTCCCAATGTATATATTTTGACAGGTGCATAGTTTGCAAATATTTTCTCCCATTCTGTAGGTTGTCTTTCCACTCTGTTAATTGTTTCTTTTACTGTGCAGAAGCTTTTTGGTTTCATATAATACCATTTGTTTATTTTTCCTTTTGTTGCCTGTGCTTTTGCGGTCTTATTCATCAAGTCTTTGCCCATTCCTACATCCTGCTACATTCTGAAGTGTTTCCTCTATGTTTTATTTTAGGAGTTTTATAGTTTCATGACATATCTTTAAATCTTTAATCCATTATGACTTGATTTTGATATATGGTGAGAAGAACAGATCTAGTTTCATTCTTGCATAGATGGATGCCCAGTTTTCTCAGCACTGTTTACTGAAGAAGCAATCTTTCCCCATTGCATGTTTTTGTTAATGATAAGTTGGCTGTAAATAAATGGGTTGATTTCTGTGTTCTTTATTCTGTTCCATTGTTTGGAGTGTCTGTTTTTATGCCAGTACTATGCTGTTTTGGTTTTTATAGCTTTGTAGTATAGTTTGATGTAAGGCATTTTATGCCACTGGCTTTATTTATTTTTTTGCTCAGGATTGCTTTGGCTATTTGGGGTTTTTTGTTGTTCCATATGAGTGTAAGGCTAATTTTTTTCTAGTCAGTGAAGAATGTCATTGGTATTTTGATAGGGATTGCATTGAACCTGTAGATCACTTTGGATAGAATGTACATTTTAACAATGTTAATTCTTAAAATCCAAGAACATGGACTGTCTTTCTATCTTGCTGTGTCCTCTTTAAGTTCTTTCAGCAATGTTTTGTAGTTCTCCTTGCACAGATCTTTCATTTCCCAGGTTAAGTTGATTCCTACGTATTTAATTTACTTGGCGGCTATTGTAAATGGGCTTCTTTTCCTGATATCTTTTTCTGCTAGATCATTATTGGAGTATAAAAAAGCTACTGATTTTCACGTGTTGATTTTGTATCCTGCAATGTTACTGAAATCTTTTATCAGCTCTAAGAGTTTTTTTGGTTGAGTCTCCAGTTTTTTCTCCATATAAGATCATGTCATCTGCAAACAGGGACAATTTGGCTTCATCTTTTCCAATGTGGATGCCCTTTATTGCTTTCTCTGCCTGATTCCCTGGCTAGTACTTTCAATACTATGTTAAAGTGGAGTGGTGGGAGTGGGCATCCTTGTCTTG
>NW_007738399.1:0-2020 GCF_000696425.1 Galeopterus variegatus | reverse complement strand
TAATAGTTGCGGAACAGGAACAAAAACAATCATGCAATGAGAATGACATGATTTTTTAAGTTCTAATAATTATCATATTTTTGAAACAACATCAGGTTGCGATCCTGATGATTTATGTGGTACTTTCCTACTGCGATGTATTTCCACTGTCCAGGTCAGGAGTTTTTCTTCATTGTTAACTTTCTTATTTCCGTTTTTATTATTTCTTATTTTCTCTGCAGAAAATCAAGATTGTATTGGCCTTAGGTTTAGTAAACAAATAGCAAATGTTTATTCACTTAAGAAAGAAAATCTTTGGTAAATTATGCACTTTATGAATAAGACTCTTAAATCGTAAGTAGTAACTCAGTGCCCAAGAATCTATATATTACTCCAGAAATTCTGAGGTACTTGCAGTTATTTCGATGGAGCAAAGGTGCACAGAAGAGAATTGCCAAAGAAGGGTAAACGGGAGCAACATTTATAAGATCATAAAATAATTATATGTTTGTAAACTCAGGTTCCCCGAAGAAGCAGACCTTATTATGTTTGTCAATTTTAAAGCCTATTAGGTCTCCATTCATGATTTATTCATAATTTCAATTACTTATTGTATTCCAGAGCTGTGTCACTCATTTTTGTATCATGACTCATAATTCTACTCTCCAGGATTATAGTATAACAGCCAATATCTATTTAATTCTTACACTACATCATGTGTGTATCTTCTTAATTAGTACAGATATCTCATTACATAGGTTGTATTACAGTCTCTGTTTTTACTGGGGAAAAATGAGGATCAGAGAGGTTTAGAACCTTGTGCAAGATCAACCAGTTAGTGTGGACTTGAGTAGTTGAAGTCAGACACAATTTAATTTATGGGCTTCTAGATCCTACCTATAACTTCCACTCAACTCCATAACTTTTTTACCACCTCACTAATTGAAGAAAAAAAATTTCTTCCCACAAAGAGTTATCAGTCTATCTAGAAAAGGTGATCTCTTAGAATAACAGTACTTATTCCNTATTAGTATTGGCTCTAGGTAGACTCGGTAGTGTGGTCTCCGTGTGTGTGGTGTGGGTGCTTCTGCTGTATTCAATGTCAGAGTTGTTTGTGAATGCCTCCATGGTGTAGGCACTGGGGCACTTAGTGATTTCTTGCTGAGGTTAGTTGGGACATTGAGGAGGTGAGCTAGCTATTGAGATCTTGGGCAAAGTGTTTGGGTCCTTCGTCACATTTTGGCTGGGTTGAGGGACCCTAGGTGGACTTGTCAGCTCCTGGCTAGTTTCCCATGACCCTGATGGGTGCCCTTGGTTATGCTGGATCTCCTCAGCTGGAATGGGTAGCCTAGGATGAGGTTTCCCTTGATTGGGGAATGTTTTGGTGGTGGCCTAGAATTTTCTTCTGCACATTATTTATCTATCCTGGTTTTCCATTGTCTCTAGGTTCTCTACATGTTGCTCTCCCTGAGTGAAGGCCGTCATGCTCACTGTACACAGGGTGTAATTTCCTCTATGAGTTGGTCACTGGGCTGTGGTTTGCACTGGCTTACTCTTTCTGGTGGCTACATCTGTGACTCTTCTTGTGTCAGTGTGTGGTGTCAGCAGTGGGTCCTGCCCACAGCCAGTCTGGCTGGTGCCACAGCAGTGGTAGTGATGTGTATGTCTCCTGGCAGTGGCAGCAGAGGGAGCAGTGGCAGGTGATAGCAGCTAGGGTCCTGCACCCAGCTGGGTTGGCTACTGCACCCAGCTGGGTTGGCTACTGCTTCAGCTTTGGCTTGGGGTTCTGCCTCTTGCTGTTCTGGATGATGTGGTGGCATGTGTTGGGGGTTCCATGTCCAGCTGATCTGGCTGCAGCAATGGCTATGGTGGCAGCAGCTGCACTGCATGTAACTACTGCGAAAGGTCCCACGTGTAGCAGGGCTGACTGGTGAGGCGGCTTGGGTGGAGTTCCATGTGCCGCTGGTCTGGCTGGTGTTGCAGTGTGGACAGCTGCTGGCTATGGCCACTGCACTGCAAACAGGTATGGCAGGAGACTCAC
>NW_007738398.1:42710-44554 GCF_000696425.1 Galeopterus variegatus | reverse complement strand
GGCCTATATGTTTATATTTTGAGTTTCATCTTACCTTGTTAGCTATTGAAATTCATAGTTTGTCTTATATTTCTATTATATGTGTTTCCTGTAAGCTACTTCAAATATTTTGTCCAACAAGGTGCATTTTTAATAAATAGATTTTTTTTCTCTTTTGTATTAAATCTCATATTGTTTTCATAGGAATCAGTAGAGAAAAAAAATACTTCATTTAATGTAGTTTTTCACATAAGAAAAAACTTTTAAAAATTGTAATATATCAATTTTATTAAATAAAAAATGTGTTTATCTTTTCTTCTCTATTCCGCTTTACAGTATGTTATTTTTTTTTTTAAGTTTGCCTTCTTTTAATATGTTAGGCAGGAGTAATAGTCAGCATTTTTCTTTTTTAATTTTTTATTGAAACATATTGATTGTACATATTTATTGGGTACAGAGTTATATTTCAATACATGTATACAATGTGTGTTGAGCGTTGATCTATTCAGGATAATTAGCCTATTCATTACTGCAAAACAATATTTGTGATGTGCACATTTGATCTCCTCTCTTATAGTCACTTGGTTACATGCAGTAAAACATTATTGATTATAGATTTCTGGGTCAGTTGTACACAAATAGAGCTTATTCTTCCTATCTCACTGTACATTTTTGTCCATTGATCAGCCTTTCACTGTCTCTTCACCCCACTCCCCTTTCTCACCTCTAGTAACCATAGTTATTCTCTCTCCTTTTAACAGTTCAACTTATCATTATTAATAATATTTATTTGTTTTTTGTTTGTTCATTTGTTTGTTTGCCTGTTTTGTTTTGTTCTCTTTTTAAAGATCCCACATATGAGAGAGAACATGTAGTATTTCTCTTCCTGTGTCTGGTTTATTCCACTTAACATAATTTTCTCCATGCTCAGCCGTGTTGCTGCAAATGGCAAAACCATTTTTTTTATGGCTGAGTAGTATTCCATTGTATATATGTGTCACATGTTCTTTATCCAATTATCTGTCAATGGATGTATTTCGTTGTGTATATGTATCNTCACTGTACATTTTTGTCCATTGATCAGCCTTTCACTGTCTCTTCACCCCACTCCCCTTTCCCACCTCTAGTAACCATAGTTATTCTCTCTCCTTTTAACAGTTCAACTTATCATTATTAATAATATTTATTTGTTTTTTGTTTGTTTGCCTGTTTTGTTTTGTTCTCTTTTTAAAGATCCCACATATGAGAGAGAACATGCAGTATTTCTCTTCCTGTGTCTGGTTTATTCCACTTAACATAATTTTCTCCATGCTCAGCCGTGTTGCTGCAAATGGCAAAACTATTTTTTTTATGGCTGAGTAGTATTCCATTGTATATAGTGTCACATGTTCTTTATCCAATTATCTGTCAATGGATGTATTTCGTTGTGTATATGTATCACATTTTCTTTATCCAATCATCTGTCGATGGACACTTACATTGGTTCTATGCCTTTGCCTTTGTGAACAGAGCTGTAATAAACATGAGGGTGCAGATACACCTTCCACATGATGATTTCCATTCCTTTGGGTATATACCCAGCAGTGGCACTGTTGGGTCATATGGCAGTTCTATCTGCAGTTGTTTAAGAAAATGCCATACAGTTTTTCATAATAGCTGTACTAATTTACAATCCCACCAACAATGTATAAGGGTTTTCCTTTCTCTACATCCTCATCTGCATTTGTTATTTTCTGTTTTTTTTATAATAGCCGGTCTAAATGGAGTAAGATGGTATGTCAGGGTGGTTTTGATTTGCATGTCCCTGATGATTAGTGACGCTGAGCATTTTTTCATATACTGTTGGTCATTTGTATGTTTTCTTT
>NW_007738398.1:39648-41617 GCF_000696425.1 Galeopterus variegatus | reverse complement strand
TTGATTTTTTTGGATATGGTGAGAGATAGGGGTATATTTCATTCTTCTACACATGGATATCCAGTTTTTACAGCATCATTTATTGAAGAGGCTGTCCTTTCCCCAGTGTATGTTTTTAGAACCTTTATCAAAAATCAGTTGGCTATGGGTTTATTTCTGGGCTTTTTGTTCTGTTCCATTCATCCAGATGTCTGTTTTTATGCCAGTACCAATTCGGTTTTGTTGCTATAGTTTTGTAGTATGATTTGAAGTCAGGTAATGTAATGCCTCCTGCTTTATTCTTTTTACTCGGGATTGCTTTGGCTATTTGAGATCTTTTGTTGTTCCATATAAATGTAAGGATTGTTTTTTCTGTTTCTGTGAGGAATGTCCTTGGTAATTTGATAGGGATCATGTTGAATCTATAGATCATTTTGGGTAGTATGGACTTTTTCACAACATTAATTCTATTAATCCATGAGCATGGAACAGCTTTCTATATTTTGTGACCTCTAATTTCTTTCTTCAGTATTTTCAGTTTTCATTGTAGAGATGTTTCACCTCCTTGGCTAAATTTATCCCTAGGTATTTTATTTTTTTGGTAGCTATTGTAACTGGGATTGCTTTCTTGATTTCTTTTTCTGCTACTTTGTTGTTGGTGTATAGAAATCCTGCTGACTTTTGTATGTTGACTTTATATCCTGAAACTTTACTGAGTTTGTCTGTCAGTTCTAAGAGTTCTTTGGTGGAGTCTTTAGGTTTTTCTATATATAAGATCATGACATCTGCAAACAGGAACAATTTGACTTCTTTTCCAATTTGATGCCTTTTATATCTTTCTCATGCCTTACTGCTCTGACTAGATCTTCCATAAACAGGAGTGGTGAGAGTGGGCATCCTTGTCTTCTTCCTGTTCTTAGAGCAAAAGTTTTCAACTTTTCTTTATTCAGGATGATGTTAACTGTGGGTTTGTCATATATGGCTTTTATTGTGTTGAGACACTTTCTTTCTATACCTAATTGTTGAGAGTCTTTATCTTGAAGAGATATTGAATTTTGTCAAATGCTTTTTCTGCACCTGTTGAGATTATCATAAGGTTTTTATCTTTCATTTTGTTAATGTATTGTATCACATTTACTGTTTTGCATATGTGGAACCATCTTGCATCCCAGGGGTGAATCCCACTTGATCATAGTTTATAATATTTTTGATGTGCTATTGGATTCTATTTGCTAGCACTTCATTGAGAATTTATGCATCTAGGTTCATCAAGGATATAAGCTTGTAGTTTTCTTTTTGGTTGTGTCTTTGTCTGATTTTGGTATCAGGGTGATGACAGCCTCATAGAATGAGTTTGGGAGAATACTTCTGCTTCAGTTTTTTGGAATAGTTTGAGAAGAATTGGTATTAAATCTTCTTTGCCAATTTGGTAAAATTCAGCACTGAAGCTGTCTGGTTTTGGATTTCATTGTGGGAGACTATTGATTACTGATTTAATCTCATCATTTGTTATTGTTCTGTTCAGATTTTCTATTTCTTCTTGGTTCAGTCTTGGTAGGATATATGTGTCCAGAAATGTATCCATTTCCTCTAGATTTTCAAATGTTTTGGCATATCGTTGTTCATAATAGTCTGTAATGATTCTATGTTTGTGGAATGAGTTGTAATGTGTCCTTTTTCATTCTGATTTTTGATATTTGGGTATTTTCTTAGTTAGTCGAGCTAGTGGTTTGTCAATTTTGTTTATCTTCTCAAAAAATCAACTTATTGTTTCATTGACCTTTCCTGTGGTTTCAGCCAGCTGGCTGCTGAGTTCCCAGTAATGGTGGGTGTGGCTTTAGGCAACAGGAGCAGTCTCTGCTCACTGTCCCCTGGTGGGGGGAGGGGAGGCACTAAGTGGGAGTTAGCTAAATTGCAGGATTAAAAATCGATATATATAAAATTGATGGTATTTCTGTAAACTAGCTATGAACATTCAGAAATTAAGAAA
>NW_007738398.1:37685-38370 GCF_000696425.1 Galeopterus variegatus | reverse complement strand
TGGTAATGGACATGCTGCCAGTATGGATCTGTCCTTCACATCTTGGGCACAAGGGGTGACAATCAGCTTTGTATCTCATGAACATTCATAACCAAAACAAACAAACAAACAAAAACCCACTAAATACTACAAAACATTGCTCAGAAAAGTTGGAAAAAACCTAACTAAATGGAGAGATATATTATTTACATGTATCAGAAAACTCTATATTGTTAAGATCTCAATTCTTCCCAAATTTATCCACAGGTTCAATATAATCTACATTGCAATACCAACAGGCATTTCTGTAAAAGTTGACAAACAGATTCTAAACTTCACATGAATATTCAAATAACTTATGATAACCAAAACAAATTGTAAAAGCAGAGCAATTTTTAAAGGCTTTACTATCTGATATCAACTATTATTATAAAGTTAAATTAATCAAATCAGCATAATGTTAGAGTAAATATAGAAAAATAGTCCAGTGAAAAGTAATAGAGTCCAGAAGATTGAATTTTTAAAAAGGCACAAAGGTAATTCTATAGATAAAGGTAAATCCTTTCAACAAATGTAACACATCCTTGTTAATAAAAAATATAAAACAAAAGAATTTTAATCCATAGCTTACATCATATACAAAAATTAACTCAAATAGATTATAGACATAACAGTAAAAACTAAAACTATAAAACTTCTAAAAAAA
>NW_007738398.1:35324-36040 GCF_000696425.1 Galeopterus variegatus | reverse complement strand
GATTTATTTCTAGGTTATTTTTCTCTTCCATTGGTCCATGTGTCAGTTTATATGCCAGTACCATGCCATTCTGATTACTATCACTTCGTAGTATATTTTGAAATTAGTTAGTATAATACCTCTAGCTTTGCACTTTTTGTTCAGGATTGCTTTGGCTATTTGGGGTGTTTTGTCATGCCATATGAATTTTAGAATGTTTTTTTCTATTTCTGTGAAAAATATTATTGGTATTCTGATAGGAATTACACTGAATCCCAGACTGCTTTGGGTAGTATGGTCATTTTGATATTATTTCTCTCAATCTATGAACATGGGATATCTTTCCATTTTTGTGTGTCCTCTTTAATTTCTTTCATTAATGTTTTGAAGTTTTCATTGTAGCGATCTTTCACCTCCTTGGTTAAATTTATTTCTAGGTATTTTTTCTCTTTTTTTTGTAGATATTATAAATGAGATTGCTTTCTTGATTGTTTTTTTAGCTAGTTCATTGTTGATGTATAGAAACACTACTAATTTTTGTATGCTGATTTTCTATCCTACACCTTTACTGAATTAGTTTATCAGTTCTAAGAGCTTTTCGGTGGACTCTAAGTTTTTGTATACATAAGATCATGTTATTTGCAAACTGGGACGATTTGACTCCCTCTTTTCCAATTTGGATATCCTTTATTTCTTGTTCTTGCCTAATTGTTCTGGCTAGGACTTCTGGTACTATG
>NW_007738398.1:32934-34166 GCF_000696425.1 Galeopterus variegatus | reverse complement strand
TGATGTACTTTTGAATTTTTGTTTGCCAGCATTTTGTTGAGAATTTTTGCATCTTTGTTCACCAAGGATATTGGCCTGTAGTTTTCTTTTTTTGGTGTGCTCTCATCTGATTTTGGTATCGGGGTGATGCTGGCCTCATAAAATAACTTTGGAAGAATTCCCTCTTTTTTTGATTTTTTGGAATAGTGTGGGGGAAGAATTGATACAGCACAGGCAACAAAATCACAAAAAGGCAAATGGGATTATATCTTACTGAAAAGCTCCACAGCAAGAGAAACAATCAACAGAGCAATGAGGCAACCAGCAAAATGAGAAAAAATATTTGCAAACTATTAATTTGATAAGGAATTAATATGCAGAATATATAAGGAATTTAAACAACTCAACAGTTAAACAACAAATAATCCATTTTATAAATGGACAAATGAGTTGAACAGACATTTCTCAAAAGACATGCATATAAACATGGTATTAAAAAATACCAACAGGTATATAAAAAAAGTGCTCAATGTCACTCATCATCAGGGAAATGCAATTCAAAAGAGCAATGAAATATCATCTCACTCTAGTAAGAATGGCTATTATCAAAAAGATAATAAATAAATGCTGGTGAAGATGTGGAGAAAGGAGAATTCTTATACATTGCTGGTGGTAATGTAAATTAGTACAGCCATTATGGAAAACAGTGTGGACAATCCTGAAAAAACTAAAAATAGAACTACCACATGATCCAGCAGTCCCACTGCTGGGTATTTATCCAAAAGAAAGAAAATTAGCATACTGAAGAGATATCTGCACTGCCATGTTTATCGCAGCACTATTCACAATAGCCAAGATAAGAAATCAACCTAGGTGTCCGTTGACAGATGAATGGATAAAGAAAATGTGCTATATATACATAGTGGGATACTGCTCAGTAGTAAAAAAGAATAATATTCTAGCATTTGTGGCAACGTGGATGAGCCTGGAAAACATTGTGTTAAGTGAAATAAGTCAAGTGCAGAAAGGTAAATCCCGCATGCTCTCACTCATATGTGGGAGCTAAAGAAGAAAAAAAAAGTTTAGTTTATAGTATTAGAGAGTAGAACTGTGGTTACAAGAGGCCCAGAAGGGGAGTGGGATAGGGAGAAGTTGGTTAACAAATACAAAATCACAGGTAGGACAAATAAGTTCTAGTGGCATACAGTAGTGCTAAGCATTTTAATCAGCAATATTTTATTGTATGTTCTCAA
>NW_007738398.1:29305-32449 GCF_000696425.1 Galeopterus variegatus | reverse complement strand
TACAAGAGGCCCAGAAGGGGAGTGGGATAGGGAGAAGTTGGTTAACAAATACAAAATCACAGGTAGGACAAATAAGTTCTAGTGGCATACAGTAGTGCTAAGCATTTTAATCAGCAATATTTTATTGTATGTTCTCAACTGACTAGAAGAAAGGAGCTCAAATGCTCTCATCACAAGGAAATGATAGCTTTTGGCAGTTATGAATATGCTAATTACTCTAATTTGATCATCACACATTGTATACATATATTAAAAAACAACTCTGTAGTGGCACACCTGACACACAGTAGTTGTTTAATAAATATTGGAAAACTGAATTATGTTTACCATTTCATTACAGCAGAAAGGACATTGTGGAAGGAATTACATTTACAACTGATTAGCCGATAATCATTTAAACACCATCTTTAAGCTGCTTTGTTTCTGGGTCCTTAGAAGAAATAAACAACATCTGTCCCTCTGTGCATTATTGATTTAAAGAACTTTATGTTTAAGGAATACAATGTGCATTAAATATGCAAATTGTTTCCCTTTTTTCAGAAAAAAAGATTAATAATTAATAAGAACTAATTATTGGTGTTAAGCCATTTAAACATTTTAAGTTAAATCATATACATTATTTAATTATTTTTTTCTTCTTCATGGAGGAGATAAAAACGTCAAACTTTTGTCTTTCCCCTCACATAAAGTAACTATATGCAAGACACTCAAGAAAAAAGACAGACCTTCAAGTAATTAACCCTTTCTATCGAAAACATCTACCTAACCTGCCCATATTCCCCGGTTAAATTTCAAGTTATGCCAATTCAATAAAGATACAGTTATTTTAAAATATAAGTATATTTCTTTTATTTTGACTTAATTTTTTATATTGACATAATTAAAAATTTTTTTTTCCTTAACTTATCATTAGGAAAAAGACAAAATAAAATGGTCAGGATTGCGTTTACTAAATTCACTGAAAATTCCCATGCTCCAATTTACAGAATATCTGTTAGAGCTGACTTAAAAATATAATTCTTCATAGAGCATTTTTGTTGTAGAAAGCATATACATCCATCATGCATATGTATATAAAACATGCCTTTATTAACCTTTCTGAATTACAGCTGTTGGGAAAATACAAAAATAATTTTCTCATAAGCCTGTTTTATCCTTGAAGTAATATTTGGTCCTTGAAACTATATTTGCTTGCTGCACTGCTCTGGCTATTAATCACTGCTTGCATTTCAGCTTCTGTAACCAAGCTCATTTATCTGCCCAGACCACATATGCTAGCCTAGTGAATGCTAGAAAAAAAAAAAAAAAAAGGAAACATAAAAACCCTAGAAGAGTCCACCTATAAAAACTTTGTAAGACCTGAGCTCGGGGTCCACATTTTCAAGCATTAGTTTGTGTGGGCCCACCAGCATAATAAATACCTGACTCTCCAACCCTCCAAGTGTCAGTCACTTCCTTGCCAAGTCCATTTCCATAACACAGCTAGACAAAAAATAAGTTCTAGTGGTGTATAGTAAGTACCAGGCCTCTATAATTAACAAGAATCTATTGTATGTTTTCAAATGGCTAGAAGAGCTCAGATGCTCTTGTCACAAAGAAATAATAAGGTTTTGCCATGATGAATATACTAACTGCCCCGATTTGATTATTACACATTGTATACATATACTGAAATATAACCCTATACCCCATAAATATGTATAATTAATTTAAAAAAGAGCTGGTTGGATACAAACAGAATATTGCATTTGAAGCAGTCCTATCTTCTCTTCAGATATGATGGAAATTTAAACTTTCAGGGAAAAAAAATCTATTCCTTTAATCAGGCAAATATATGTAGTGGAGGAGGTAAAAATAAATAGTATAACTTTTTTGCGCATCAGTTTTCATTACAAAAGATTTGTTTTCCTGCCGGAATAAACTTCATCAAGCTGTTTCCCTGTCTTGACTTTAAACTGAAACTGTGTGTCTTCCAGAAACACATTGGTCATGGGTTAGAAAAGAACTGTCAACTTGGCTTTTTGCACACGATGAATGAAATATTTCAAATCCCTTAAGTCATTTCCAAAATCACAAGAACAGAGGGTACCTCTGAGCGAAACCCCAGCCTGTCATTTTGCCTGAGATTTAAACCAGCACTTAAAGCCGTGTGTGAGGAAACAAGGGCTTCTTTACTCCTGTTCCCCATGCTGGTCTACAGTAGCATGCTTGAGCTCAGAGGGAATGAAGCCACCAGTGTCTGTGACAGGCAGAGTGTGGGAAATTGTTATGAAAGCCCAGAGGGTCCTTGTTTTCAGATGCCCCTTGTTCAGGAGGGATACTTTTGTTGATGTTTTTCAGATTAATTCTGAAGATAACAATGTAGGAAGATGGAGAACAGATTACAAGTTGGGGACTCAAACTTTATGTAGAGCCTACCATTAATTATTCATGTGACCTGTCAGGTAGTTTCCTGCCAAACACTTGTTCCAGATGTATCATTAAAATCTTTTCCATGTCTGTAAAACAAAAAGTTAAAAACTCATTTTTAAATAAAATGAGACAAATTAGCAAACAGTATTTCTTTTCCTTAGCCAATACTTTTATTGTTTTTTTGTTGGTTTTGTTTAAGTTTTCTAGTGGCTATCGAAGATGGCAAGGTGAAGTTAGAAAATTTGAAATTGGTCCTATCTATTCGAGTTTGGCATGGACTGAGAGGTCCTGCACAGTCTGGGATCTGGCTCCAGTTAGACAGAACACTTTTTCCCATTCTCCAAACATAACACTATCTCTTCCTCCTCAAGGCCTTTTCACATGGCATTCCCTCTGTCTGAACTCCTCTGTCCACAGCCTCTGCAAAGCTGGCTCTCCAGCACCTTCAGATCTAGAACGACATTCCCTTAGCATGGATTATGCCAAAAACTATGCCTAAGTGTTGCACTTTCTTTGTCACCTCTCTCCCCTGGGTGATGGAGAGGCAAAGGATTACCCAAAGCCCATTTCTTCTGAGCAGTGAGACACCCCGAAGGGGTTAATTTCCAGGAACCCTCAAGAGAGAGAGAGACATTCCTCCTCATGAAATTAACCCTGAACTGGGGTTCTTCCTCAGTACTTATTCTCCAGGCCAGAAAGTTACAGAAAAGGAACATAGTTGGAGTTAAGGCA
>NW_007738398.1:26284-28522 GCF_000696425.1 Galeopterus variegatus | reverse complement strand
AGCCAGCAATTTTGCTGTGTTACAATTCTTTATCTACAACAGAGACTTTAGCCTTGGGAAAGTTTCCTGTCTTTTGAAAGTTTAACATTTCTATATGCAATTTTAAACAGTTAGGTTATACCTGAAACTACAGGGTTTTGGAAACTAGGCCCTGTGAAATACATTTGCTTTATAAATGTTAGTGTCCTCCACACCTAAGTTTGAATCTCCTTGTCCTTCTCTCTTATGGACCTATTCTGCCACTTCATAACGTTGGTCACAAGAAATTTTTTATATTTTTCCCACTAGACTGTAAGATACATCAAGGTGGAAAACACATTGATTTGGTTTTCCATTTTAAAATAAATTTCAGTTTTAGTGATATGAATCACTAAATGAACACTTAGTTCATGTGCCAGTGACAGGTCCAGAGCAAACAATAAAGAGTTGTTGAATAACTGTGTTAATAATTTTTTCATTTGAAAAAAAAGACAATACTTTGTTAACTTTCCACAATTTATTTCTAATAGGGAGATTTCACTACAACAATATTTAGCATATGTTTTCAGTACCTTACCAATCACATAGCACACTTTAGTATTTGATGTGAAAGTATGTGTCACTGGCTTTAAAATAATAAATATTTAACTTGGAACTTTTATTGAAAAATTCTCTTGGAATCAGAATTTTAACAAATTTAGAATTGTTAGTGTTCAATGACGACAATGTGCAAAAGGTGACTGTCAAATAGTAGGTACCCAAAACATGCTTTTTCCTCAGCATTCCCTCTGCCCATCTATGGACTGAGAATATCCATGGATCTTTTTCAGAGCCCTAATATCCCCCCAATTACAAAGGTAAGTATTTTGGGTGCGAAAAGTCCTGTTGTTGGCTCATAATTTATTGAAATTCACCTAATTGTCTTCACACTATCTATGGTGACTTGTTGATCTGAGTTTGAGGGCTTCAGAACAATGGATTGGCTTGTAACTTTGACCTTTTTTTGGATCCTTTGAAGCTGTGACATTGACCTGGTATTTCACAAAATATTTACAGCAGCAATTAGTGTACCTTAAACTCCCAAACCAAGTTACAACACTAGTAATAATTTGCCTCCTCTCAGTAGTGTTCTAACCTTCATTCCATTAAATTTAAAACAGCACTCTGCCAGGAGACAGGGAACCTGAGTTCTTATTCTAAATGGAATGCTGGTTNAAAACAGCACTCTGCCAGGAGACAGGGAACCTGAGTTCTTATTCTAAATGGAATGCTGGTTAAAGGTCTGTTTGGGGAAAAAAATCACATTTAGTTTCCTCATGTACAAGATTAGAAGGCTTGGGCAGACAACATCCAAAGATAACAAGTTTGCTACAGATTAGTGAGTCTAAAAGTAACTAATAGAACAAAGCAACAGCAATTATCAGATGAGGAAGAGATGCCTGTTCAAAATAGTCATATTTATCTAGGTATACGTACATAGTTATAGATAACATAGATAAACATAGATACAAATATAGAGAGACAGACAATGTAGATATGTATAAATATAGATAGAGGTATTGATATTTTTCTGGTTACAATGCCACAGCACCTTACAGATAGCCAAATCCCAGAAAATTAAAAAATCAAGAAAAAGAGTTTCCTCCTTTCCTTTCCTAGTCTCCTGTAGGGAAGGGAGGACACATGAAAATAGCATAATGAAAAATAACATAACTTAGATATACATATCGATATAGATGTTTATATCTACAAGTACAGATATTATAGTCGTCTTTCCTTCAAAGAAAAACAGTATTTAGGATATAGACACTTTTGCTAGTGCTGCTATTATTGCTTCAAAGTTTTTTGAAAATTATCCTTGGAATTGCTTCCAGAATCATGTTAAGAACAATGCAAAAGAATCAGAGTCATTACTTATATTTTTGGCTGCAAATGTTACTGCATAAAGTGGTCATCTAATTTATTTTCCTTATGGCTTTTAGATTCTTCCTCAAGTTAAATTTACCCTGAAATAAAGATTTGCTATGACAGAAGCTATTTCTTTATTCAATGAAGCATCTTTCATTCAATAAACTTGTGTAGGAAACCTTTGAAAAACATTATGCCACTAAAACTGACATTTATTTTAAAATATAAATTTATTTGTGGTAAACTATGCAAACTATCGTAGATTTTGCACTCATATGGAAGTCTGTGTTATGTTTGCTGAAACTGAATCTCCTCTCTTTCCCTCATGCCTCACATCTAATGCATTAGGAA
>NW_007738398.1:24919-26000 GCF_000696425.1 Galeopterus variegatus | reverse complement strand
ATCTGTGCTATGTTTGCTGAAACTGAATCTCCTCTCTTTCCCTCATGCCTCACATCTAATGCATTAGGAAGACTGTTGGCTTTAATATCAAATACATCTTGAATGTGAATCATCTCAACAAGCCCTTGCTGGCATCTTAAACCAATCCACTATCATGTATTGCCTTTGCAATTGTGGTAACCTCTTGGCTAATCATAGATTTGATAAGTATTAAATCTGAAGGTGAAGCACTATAACTAGTCTGTATTCTTCAAAAATGTCAAGGTCATTGTATTTGTCAGCTTGGGCTACCATAACAAAATGCTATAGACTGAGTGGCTTAAACAACAGAAATTTATTTTTTCACCATTCTGGAGGCTAGATCAAGATCTAGCAGAGTTGGTTTCTGGTGAAAGCTCTCTGTCTTGCAGACTGCCACCTTCTTACTAGGTCCTCACACAGTCTGTGCACACTTGGGAGTAGAGAGAGAGAGAGAACACACTCTGGGGTCTCTTATAAAGACACTAATACTATTGGACAAGGACCCCACTCTATGATCTCATTTAACCTTGATTACTATTTTAGGGACTCCATCTTCAAATACAGCCACACTGAGGGTTAGGGTTTCAACATCTGAATTTTGGGGGGATACAAACATTCAGTCCATAGCAGTCATGAAAGAAAAGAAAACAAAGACAGAAGAACTGTTCCATATTAAAGGAGACTAAAGAGACATGACAATAAAATGTAACATGTGATCCTAGATGTGATATTATTAGACCAATTGAAAGCCTAAGTAAGGCCTAAAGATTAAATATTAGTACTGAATCAATGTAATTTTCTGGTTTTGAAATTGCACTGTGGTTATAAAAGAGAATACCATTGTTTTAGGAAATAAACACTAAAGAATTTAATTGTAAAGGAGCTTCATGTCTGCAATTTACTCTCAAATGGGTTCAGAAAAAAAAAATACATGTATATCTACATCTCTGTGTATGTATGTATGTATGTATGTATGTATGTATGCATGTATGTATCTGTAGAGAGAGAGCAAAAGCAGTAAAATATAAACATTTGGAAAATCTGGGTGAAGGTATATGAA
>NW_007738398.1:21321-24776 GCF_000696425.1 Galeopterus variegatus | reverse complement strand
TATGTATGCATGTATGTATCTATAGAGAGAGAGCAAAAGCAGTAAAATATAAACATTTGGAAAATCTGGGTGAAGGTATATGAAATACTCTGTACAATTCTTGCAACTTTTCTTTAATTCTTAAATGACGAGGGTACTTAAAAAGCTTGTGGAAAAGTGGAATTAGAAAATACAAATCTTTCCATGAACTCTTTGAAGAGCACTCATATTTCAAAATATAAGCTTTATAAAAAAGATAATTCCATATGTCTCCCAAGTTAAAGTAACCTGCTTAACTTTTCACTACATGAATATTAAGTTGCTACAGATAGACAAGGCATTTGCTAGCTGTGTTGGTGAATTCAGAAAATGAGCTCTGCTTGGTTTGCAGAAGTTTCCCATTTGGTACATACTTTATATGGAACACACATATCTTTTTTTCAAAGCCTTTTAGATTTATATTCAATAAATGGTAGGTCATTCATATCATAACTGTAAAAAAGTACAACATATTTCCTAAGAATTTGGTTGAACAGTAAGGAAGAAATTTTGAAATAAAGGAATAATTCTATATTTTATTCCAAAGGTTCTCAACCAGGAACAATTTTTCCATCCAAAGGGCATTCGACAATATCTACAGATATTTTCATTTGCCACAACCCTGGGATGCTACTGGCATCTAGTGGATAGAAGTCACGGATACTGCTACCCTCTCTAGAATGCACAGGACAGTCCTCACAACAAAGACTTATCTAACGTGAAATGTCAGCAATAGTGTCCAGGGTGAAAAACTCTGCTTATTCAAATATAACAAAGATCACTCACTGGTTTCTTCCAAATATGCCCTTGTGAATCTGCAGCAGTATCTAATTTGTTATCCGTCTAGATTTTTAATGCCTTGGAATTGCCGTAATCCACCTTTTCTATTCAGTACTGACACACACACACAAAAGTCATTATATGTAAATTGCAGCATTTAATGGATCATTTACACCACTACTTTAAATTCCTCTATCAGTCTTATGTCAATGTAAGTACAATTCATCTTTTTCCTCATAATTCAAAGCTCTATGAGGTCAGTAGCATGATGCTTACTTTGCTTTACAGAAAACTAGAGTCATGTAGAGATAAAAGATTATAAAATGAGATCTTTAAATGAATCTTCTATTTCTTCACTCTGTATTCCCTCCCCTTATTCAATCCCACTAGAATATCTTTGTCCATCACTCTCTGTTCCTCAAAATTGTGCCCATTACTCAATCCAGTCTTGAGTGCCACCTCTTACAAAAAGCTTCTGGGATAATTTATATCTGAATTAATTTCTCTCTTATCAATGTACAAAAAGCACAAATATGGAAATCTCTGTTCTGGCACGTTGCACAGAATGATTATTCTGGATGTCTTCTTTTTCTTTTACTATGTAAAAACCACAGAGGAAGGGGAGCATGTCATTCATTTTTCTATTCTTCATAGCACCGAGAACAGTATCTCACATTGTTTTGAATATGGCATTCATAGCAGAACGTCAATAAATGATACACATGTACAAACAACTTTGAAGAATCAAAAAGAAAAAAAGATGAACATGCCAATAAACATGGGCAAGGAATATGAACAAGAATTCATAGAAGAAATATAAATTGTTAAGAAAAATTTTTTTCAATCTCAGTGGCAATTCATGCTAATTAAGGCAATAATAATAGCAAACCTCCCCTTATTCTGTGCCAGGTACTTGAAGGACTTTGTACATATTAACTCATCCTAGCTTCACAATGACTTTTTGCAGTGTACATATTTTATCCCCCTTTTATACATGAAGGAATGGTGGCACAGAAAGGCGAGCAATTTCCCCAATGTCACGTAATAAGTAGCAAAACTGACAAGCAAACCCAGGCACTCTGTCTCCAGAGCCCAAGCATATTGGACAAATATCTATTCAATGACAATATCTGGAAAAATATAAATGAATGTTTATATTAAATAAAGTTGTTAGAGGTTAGAAGCCAAGCAAGAATCACTACCCAGGCACTCTGTCTCCAGAGCCCAAGCATATTGGACAAATATCTATTCAATGACAATATATGGAAAAATATAAATGAATGTTTATATTAAATAAAGTTGTTAGAGGTTAGAAGCCAAGCAAGAATCACAGAAAAGTAATACTAAAAATCCTCAAGGCCCAAAAACTTGTTTTTTACATTTTGTAGTAGAATAGGGATTAATTTTGGTTAAATTAATATAATCTCACATAGAACCTCCATCATTTATAGCACCTCTGATGATCTAATTGAAACTGTGAGTATCTACATCTGGGCAGACTGAGAAAGTAACAGTAAGAAGAAAACTCATTCTCAAACAGAGAATAGAAAGAAACATAAAAGGAAAAGTTCCAATTCAATGTAAGTGGGTGCGTTTATGTGGAAGGTTAAAACAAATCTACCAACTCAATTGGTAGGGTGTTGTTTGTTTTGAAATTCAGATAATCCTTGGGTATACACCACACACATAATTACCAGTTGTCCTGTAAACAATGACATTCACTATTCCTTGAAGAGCTTGGTAATATTCAAAGTTCAAGTAATAACTCTGGACTTGGGTAAGTAGGAATGCTCCTAATGGGTTGAAATTTCTGGATTTTGTTTGTTTTGCTTTTAGTTTTGAAGTACAGTTGCTATCTCTGCCTCAGAACCATAAAGCAAACAACAACTAACAAAAATGGATCGTAAATTTATCTCTTTTATCTTTAGAAAAAATTACCTATGTCGGACATGATCATTGTTAGCTTCCTTGTCTAACCCTTTGTTTGAGAGACATTATCTGGTATTTAGATTTCCTACATAGTGTTCTAAAGAAAAGAGATTGGATATTTCTAACTGAAAAATAAATTGCCAACAAGCTGATAGCAATGTGAGAGGCAGTATGGAAAGTAAGCCCATAGTTAAGATAGAAAATGTGGGCTCTAGTCTTCGAACTGCCTCTTATTTTCTCTGAAATCTTAGCCAAGTCATTTAACCTGGCAAGATCTGTTCTTCATATATAAAATGAGATGATTTCTAGAACTTTTAACCCAGACAATCAAGTAATTATCTAAAAAGCAGAGAACAATCCGTACTTCTTTTATCTGTTTTTAAAAGTACATAAATATGTGGCTGAGAGATCTTCCTAGGAAAATACTTTTCTTCAGGGTTTTGTGTTTGTTGAGCACTCTGTTAGTTACTTCACAAAGTTTTAATTCTCCCAACAACCATAGGAGACCTTGAGCAAGCTACCTAAGCCCTCTGTGCCTTAATGTACTTCTGTAAAATAGAAATGATAATTGAACCCCCTCATAGGGTTGTTGTGAGGATTCAATGTGTTAATAACTATAAAGCTTTAAAAATCGTGCTTCACATATGCTAACTGCTCAATTAATTTTAGGCTTTATGTGTATTAATACCATTTTACAGAGAAAACTGAGGCTTGCAGACATTAATTAA
>NW_007738398.1:8649-20623 GCF_000696425.1 Galeopterus variegatus | reverse complement strand
CAAGCTGGAAGAATTCCCTGTGCTTACGCTGATATAAAATTCAGTAAATACAGAAACTTTGAAGGGAAAGAAAATAATAATAAAGACTTCTAAAGGTTACTTAAATACTGTAATTATCTGGGCATAAATGATAGCATTTTATCTTTCTCTGCCTAAACAGAAAATGAATATGAAAAAAAAAATGTGTCCCCATGGAAAAATTAGTTCCAAACACATTTTAAGAAATGGCAGCATCTCCTATATATAAGAACTTAGACATCTAATAATGAAATAACATTGATTTTGACATATATACTTAAATACCTTTCTTTAAAAACTTTGATTTCATATATAAACTTTTACATATCTTAAGTGGAATGTAGGCTCACAACATTGGTTTAAATAGAGGCTTTACTTTAGTCAATGATGGAAAATGAGATTTATATGGAAAGAATTAAGGATAATACATAATTAGGAGTTACCTTGGTACTCAGTAGTTATAATAAAGACTAATAACATATTGAAGTTAGACTGGAATTATAAGTTCCTGCTCTATTTCTTGCTGCTAGCTGTATGACCTTAGGCAAGGTGCTTAGCACCCTTGAAAAGAAAAATCATAATGATAATAAAATCCATCTTACATATTTTTCAGTATTAAGTGCAGTAATATTTACAAAGTACATAGAACACTGTCTATCATATAGTTATATAGTCAATAAATAGCAGTTAATATTACTACTCAATAGTAATATCAATGCCTAAATTACGAATGGCATGTGTGTAAATGAGATCAGAAGATTTCAAAAGCAGGCAAACTATAAAGTTGTTGCTCTGGAACATGGCATGAGTCACCTATTATCCAAATCTATGAAAACAGAACAGGACACAAGAGACATCAATGTAGTGGCAATCACTGGAGCATCGTGGTGTTTGTTGCAGGTACCTCAACTCCGCAGACCCATCCTTTGGACCCATTCCTTAGAAGTGGGCTTCTCCCTGCAACACGAACAGCTCATTTTTAAGTGTAAAGCAATACAATTACCTAAATGACACTGAATGGGATATACTTTTAAGACAACTGTGTATAGAACACTTGCCAAATAGTTCTTATAGAAAACAAGCTGAATTATACAAAGAGATGAATATGTTTGGAAAAATAATTAATCCATAAATATCTAAAGTCCAGAGGATATCTGGAATCCCAGATATCTCAGTAAGGTACAGAAAAGAAAATTGAGCTCTATTTGTTTTTTCATATAAATATCAAGAAATATTCTAAATGCATGCAGCCTGATAATACAAATGTCCACTGAAGGATGACTGGATGAGGAAAATTTGGTTTATATACTCAATGGAATACTACTCTGCCATGGAAAAAAAAATGAAATTCTGCCATTCACAGCAACATGGATGAACTTAGAGAAAATTAAGTTAGGTGAAATAAGCCAGGTACAGAAAGAGAAATACCACATGTCCCTACTCATAAGTGGGAGAAAAAATAATAAACAAAAAAAGAAAGAAAGATACAACAATCACAATAATATGTGGAACTTTCAAAAGGAGAGAAAAGAACTGAGGTTAATGTCCCTACTCATAAGTGGGAGAAAAAATAATAAACAAAAAAAGAAAGAAAGATACAACAAACACAATAATATGTGGAACTTTCAAAAGGAGAGAAAAGGACTGAGGTTCTCAGAGGTGTGAAAGGCATAGGGGGAGTAGTGAGTGAGAAATTGGTAGAGGGCAACAAAAAATGATTACATTGTGTAAAACTGAATATACTAATTATCCTGATTTGCACATCATATATTGCACACAGGTATGGATATTCAACACAGTACCCCACAGATATGTACAACCAATTTTGTTTCAATAAAAAATAATAATAATTTTTTTTAAAAGAAGATATGCTAGTTTTCTCTTTCTATCTTCCTATCTTTGGAAATGGTCTACAATCTCTTACACATAGTAGGCATTCAATAAATGTTTGTTAAATGAATGATGCAATTAAGAAATCAGTATTAGGTTGTTAAGAATACAAAATTTTTTAAATAACACAAAAATTTCAGTTGAAAGGAATTTAAAGATTATTTTAAGCCAATTCACACTCTTAACATATTAAACTCAGAAAAATAAAGAGACTTGTTCAAGATCACTCAGCCAGTGACCAAGCTACAACCAGAAATCAAACCTCATCTCTCAGTTTAACTGGGAGACACATGTAATTGGAATTAAAATGAGACTTATAAAAAAAAAAATGTATTGGACTATAACATATCAAGGATTTGTCAGTTGGCTCACATCAAATAAAGGTTATTGATAATAAAACTAATATCTTTTACTTCTATAATGCTCTAGAAGCAGTGGAAAGAGCTTTGAAAAAAGAGTATAGAGATCTTAGTTTTAGTCTTGATTCTGCCTGTATAGGCCTACATGATCCTCAGGTTCTAAAGAAGTAAAATAAAAGGTATGAATAAAAATTTAAAAAATAAAATGTATGAAAAATATAATGTAATTCCAAAAACTGTTTTGTTTTGTTTTTTTTAATTTTTAAGGTACAATGTGATATTGGGATACATGTATACAGTGGGCAATGATCAAATCAAAGTAATTTGCATATCTATCACCTCAAATATTTGCCATTTCTTTGAGTTGGAAGCATTCAACATCTCTTCCAGCTCTTTGAAATTATAAAAGAAATAATTATTAACTGTAGTCATCCTACAGTACTATAGAGCACTAAAACTTATTCCTCCTTTCTTGCTGAATTTTTGTATCCATTAACAAATCTATCCCCACCTCCCTCTTCCCCCCATCCTTCTCAGACTCTAGGAACCACTATTATACTCTCTACTTACATGAGATCAACTTTTTTTAGCTTCCACATATGAGTGAGAATGTGCAATATTTATCTTTCTGTGCCTGACTTATTTCACTTAACATCTTCCAGGATCATCCATGTTGCTGCAAATGGAAGGATTTTATTCTTTTATGGCTGTATAGTATTCTATTGTGTATACTTACCACATTTTCTTTATTCTAATCATCATTTGATGGACATTTAGGTTGATTTCATATTTTGGCTATTGTAAATAATGCTGCAATAAACATGGAGGTGCAGTACTTCTTCAACATTTTGATTTTCTTTCCTTTAAATGTATACTCATGGTGGAATTGCTGGATCACATGTGGTTATATATTTGTAGATTTTTGAGAAATTTCCATACTGTCTTCTGTAATGGCTGTACTAATTTACATTCTTACCAACCATGTATAACTGTTCCCTTTTCTTCACATCCTTACCAGCATTTGGTACTTTTGACTTTTTGATAGAATGGCCTCTCAGGGAGGCCATTCTAACTGGAGTGAGATGGTATCTCATTGTGGTTTTCATTTGCATTTCCCTGATAGCTAGTCATCATTTTTTCATGTACTTGTTGGTCATTTGTATGTCTTATTTTGAGAGATGTTTATATGGATCATTTGTACATTTTTTAATTGGATTATTTGGTTTGTTTTTGAATTGTTTGATTTTCTTGTATATTCTGGATATTAATCCATTGTTGGTTGAATAGTTTACAGATATTTTCCCCCATTTGAAAGGTTGTCTCTTCACTCTGCTAGTTGTTTTCTTTGCTGTATAAAAGCTTTTTAGTTTGATGTAATCCCATGTGTCTACTTTTGCTTTTACTGCCTATGCTTTTGAGGTCTTATTTATGAAATCTTTGCCCAGATCAACATCTTAAAGCATTTATCCTATATTTTCTTCCAGTAGTTTCATTGTTTCAGGTCTTACATTTAAGTCTTCAATTTATTTTGAGTTGATTTTTGTATATGATGAGATATATGGGGTCTAGTTTCAGTCTTCTGCATGTAGATATTCAGTTTCCCAGCATCGTTTATTAGAGAGACTGTCTTTTCCCCAATTTATGTTCCTGTTACATTTGTCAAAATCTTTTGAAAATATATAAATTTATGTCTAGAATCTCTATTCTGTTTCACTAGTCTATGTGTCTGCTTTTGTGCTGGTACCATGTTGTTTTGATTACCATAACTTTGTAGTATATTTTGAGATCAGGTAGTGTCATGACCTCCAGCTTTGTTCATTTTGCTCAGAATTGCTTTTGCTATTTGGGGTTATTTGTGGTCCTACACAAATTTTTAGATTTTTTTCTTATTTCTGTGAAGAATGTTATTGGAATTTTGATAAGTATTGCATTGAATCTGTAGATCACTTTGGGAAGTATGGTCATTTTAATAATGTTGATTTTTTTTTTCAATCCATGAACACAAGATATCTCTCTATTTTTTGTGCCCTCTTCAATTTCTTTCCACAGCATTTTACAGTTTTCTGTAAAATTTTACAGTGAAGATTCTTAGTTGAATCTATTACCTAAGTTAATAAATAAATTCCTCCATAGTTAAATTTATTCCTAGGTAAATTTTTTTGTGGTCACTGTAAATAATATTGCTTTCTTGATTTCTTTTTCAGATAGTTATTTATTTGTATATAGAAATGCAACTGATTTTTGTATGTTGATTTTGTGTACTAAAACTTTACTGAATTTGTTTATCATTTCTAGGATTTTTTTTTTGTGAAGTCTTTAGGTTTTTCTACAAAAGTAAAATTATGTTGTCACCATAGTCAATTTGACTTCCACCTGTCCAATTTGGATGCCCTTTATTTTTTTTTTCTCTTGCCTGATAGCTCCAGTTATGATTTCTAGTACTATGTTGAATAACAGTGGTGAGAGGCTGTGTCTTGTTCCAGTTCTCAGGGGAATTGCTGAAAGTCTGATGTTAGCTATGGGTTTGTCTTACATCGCCGTATTGTGTGGAGTTATGAGGACTAAATTATTATTCATATAGCACTCAGAATGTCTGCCACTGTTCTATAAATATTAGCTATTATTATTAACCATAAGGAATCTACAATAACATGGTAAAAATAATAATATATGTAACTATAATTAACATAAGCTAACATAATATTAAGTTATCAAAATAAAGCATAAAATTCTGTCATAAGAGTTTTAGAAATCACCTTATTCCTGCCACTGTTCTATAAATATTAGCTATTATTATTAACCATAAGGAATCTACAATAACATGGTGAAAATAATAATATATGTAACTATAATTAACATAAGCTAACATAATGTTAAGTTATCAAAATAAAGCATAAAATTCTGTCATAAGAGTTTTAGAAATCACCTTATTCCAAAAAAAATGGTAGAAATTAATGAATTAATGAAAGTATTCTTTTTCTTTGAAGAGTGTAGTGATTTCAAAAGAAGAAAGTAAAGAGGAAGGCTAGAGAAATGATTAGGATGAGTTATAAAAAGTGATTGTTGGATTCAGAAATTTGATAGTGTAAAGGTCATTTTCAACCCTCTGAGAAATCCATTCCTTTGGAAAGGACAGGCAAATTATATAGTTTTTAGATAGAAAGAAGGTGAGACAATATAAACAGTAAATATGGGACACATTCTTAATTTATTCATTGACTCACTTACTCACAAGTTAATTCAACAAAGATGAGAAGCTACTGTGCATAATATTCCCAGCCCTACGGCAGATGTCTACCTAAGGTGTCCACCCATCAGCGGCAGCCAACCATACAACGATCTCTGCCTTCCCAGATCTCAGCAAGTTGAAAAGCACCCTCAGAAGAGGGAATGACAAATGTCATGGCCCTGAGAACTCTAGTGTTAATGTAAATTAAAAGATAAGACCAAGCTCTAAAGTGTGCTATCACAGAAAACCATCGCAAGAGAAATGAGGTGCTGGGATTCAGTGAACATCGACAGATGCAAGAAGTATTTCAGAGAAAGGAAGAAGTTTGTTAATGTTAAATGTGAATTCCCAGAAACGTGGTGGGAGGGAGGGGCAGATTCAAGACAGCTGACTAGAGGTTCCCAGCATTTGTCTGTAAGGCAAAGAAAGTCCAAAATAACAAGTGTGTAGTCACAGGTTGAATGGTGGAAGGAAAGAAAAGGAAGGAGGGGGGAACTGGCCATTAGCTCAGTTGGTTAGAGCACAAGTGCTGGTACACCAAAGTCAGGGTACGGATCACTTTACCGGCCAGCTGCCAACAAACTAAATTAATAAATAAATAAATAAAAGGAAGAGGGGAACCAGAGAAGGGACTGGTTTTAGTTTAATAGAGTGGGATACAATAGAAGATAAAAGATGCTAGAGTAGGAAGGGCAAAACAGGACACAAACAGTAAGGATCTAACTGGGCTTGCAGGGGCAGAATAAGTAGGTGGCTGCTAGTGAATCAAATTCTTCCCTGAAATTTGTTCTAATTCTTTAATTCTGTGATTCTCTCAAAAGAAAAAAAAAATGCAGTTGCACATCTTGGCATATATAACATATGTTTCAATGTGTGTAATTAATAAGCAATGCTCTATTCTTGAGGTGTGACCTGAGTGACCCATTTGGATTTATATGTTTCTGGCTTTTGTAATTAAACACAACTGCTTAACCTCAATTGTCAAAACAAAAGCCTCAGGAGAGTTCTAATGAGCATAACTGCTGGAAATTGTTGGAAGTTATGACAAGTACATGCCACTAATTTTCAAAACCTATTTCATCATTTGAACACTAACAAGCAAATTTAGTTTTCAAGAATAAATCTAATAAGAAGACAGTCAAATTTTTGAAAATATATCCTAACGGCATATGCAAACACAGTGATAATAAAGCATCTTCTTTGTGATTGTGATGCTGCATAGCTTACAGATCCCCACAGTGGAAAAGCTATTCAATATTTGCCACATACCCAGCCAGGGAGGTCTCACTAAAACCAAGCACCTAAGGGCAGAGCACATCCATCTCATGTCACACAGCCGTATGCCCCTATGATGTACAAGATTTAGAAAGGAGACTTCTGCAAGAGCTAAAGGTCTTTACAGATTTGCAGGCCCTGGAGTTACTGACAAGGGCTGTAAACAACATCAGCAAAGAAATCTGAGAGTTTGTTCTCCACAGTGGGAAAGACTGGAAAAAAGAAATATGAACACAAACACATACACACACACACACACACACACACACACANAAAAATAATAATATATGTAACTATAATTAACATAAGCTAACATAATATTAAGTTATCAAAATAAAGCATAAAATTCTGTCATAAGAGTTTTAGAAATCACCTTATTCCAAAAAAATGGTAGAAATTAATGAATTAATGAAAGTATTCTTTTTCTTTGAAGAGTGTAGTGATTTCAAAAGAAGAAAGTAAAGAGGAAGGCTAGAGAAATGATTAGGATGAGTTATAAAAAGTGATTGTTGGATTCAGAAATTTGATAGTGTAAAGGTCATTTTCAACCCTCTGAGAAATCCATTCCTTTGGAAAGGACAGGCAAATTATATAGTTTTTAGATAGAAAGAAGGTGAGACAATATAAACAGTAAATATGGGACACATTCTTAATTTATTCATTGACTCAGTTACTCACAAGTTAATTCAACAAAGATGAGAAGCTACTGTGCATAATATTCCCAGCCCTACGGCAGATGTCTACCTAAGGTGTCCACCCATCAGCGGCAGCCAACCATACAACGATCTCTGCCTTCCCAGATCTCAGCAAGTTGAAAAGCACCCTCAGAAGAGGGAATGACAAATGTCATGGCCCTGAGAACTCTAGTGTTAATGTAAATTAAAAGATAAGACCAAGCTCTAAAGTGTGCTATCACAGAAAACCATCGCAAGAGAAATGAGGTGCTGGGATTCAGTGAACATCGACAGATGCAAGAAGTATTTCAGAGAAAGGAAGAAGTTTGTTAATGTTAAATGTGAATTCCCAGAAACGTGGTGGGAGGGAGGGGCAGATTCAAGACAGCTGACTAGAGGTTCCCAGCATTTGTCTGTAAGGCAAAGAAAGTCCAAAATAACAAGTGTGTAGTCACAGGTTGAATGGTGGAAGGAAAGAAAAGGAAGGAGGGGGGAACTGGCCATTAGCTCAGTTGGTTAGAGCACAAGTGCTGGTACACCAAAGTCAGGGTACGGATCACTTTACCGGCCAGCTGCCAACAAACTAAATTAATAAATAAATAAATAAAAGGAAGAGGGGAACCAGAGAAGGGACTGGTTTTAGTTTAATAGAGTGGGATACAATAGAAGATAAAAGATGCTAGAGTAGGAAGGGCAAAACAGGACACAAACAGTAAGGATCTAACTGGGCTTGCAGGGGCAGAATAAGTAGGTGGCTGCTAGTGAATCAAATTCTTCCCTGAAATTTGTTCTAATTCTTTAATTCTGTGATTCTCTCAAAAGAAAAAAAAATGCAGTTGCACATCTTGGCATATATAACATATGTTTCAATGTGTGTAATTAATAAGCAATGCTCTATTCTTGAGGTGTGACCTGAGTGACCCATTTGGATTTATATGTTTCTGGCTTTTGTAATTAAACACAACTGCTTAACCTCAATTGTCAAAACAAAAGCCTCAGGAGAGTTCTAATGAGCATAACTGCTGGAAATTGTTGGAAGTTATGACAAGTACATGCCACTAATTTTCAAAACCTATTTCATCATTTGAACACTAACAAGCAAATTTAGTTTTCAAGAATAAATCTAATAAGAAGACAGTCAAATTTTTGAAAATATATCCTAACGGCATATGCAAACACAGTGATAATAAAGCATCTTCTTTGTGATTGTGATGCTGCATAGCTTACAGATCCCCACAGTGGAAAAGCTATTCAATATTTGCCACATACCCAGCCAGGGAGGTCTCACTAAAACCAAGCACCTAAGGGCAGAGCACATCCATCTCATGTCACACAGCCGTATGCCCCTATGATGTACAAGATTTAGAAAGGAGACTTCTGCAAGAGCTAAAGGTCTTTACAGATTTGCAGGCCCTGGAGTTACTGACAAGGGCTGTAAACAACATCAGCAAAGAAATCTGAGAGTTTGTTCTCCACAGTGGGAAAGACTGGAAAAAAGAAATATGAACACAAACACATACACACACACACACACACACACACACACAGTACTGGCACAAGCACACAGGCACAACAACCCTGTCCATTAGACTATACATATGAGAAAACCAGGAGATCTTTTCATAGAAGTACAAAGAGCACACCCCCTTTGTTTACCCAGATAATGAACTATAAAGACTTCTAGTTCCAGCCAGGACATAATATAATAGTATGTTCCATGGCAGACCATGTTCCCGCTGCGACTAAGACATCAGAGAGCTATAGTAGAAAAGAGGAACAATGAACTGAAATGCCAGAATGTCAGAAAGGAGAGAGCCTTTCTGATAGAGCAAATCTGTTACTGAATATTTTCTTCTGTGGCAGGGTTGCCAGATAAAATACATGCAATCCTATTCTGTGGTAACATTTGCGAATTTTGTGTGCAAGCTGTGACAGCTTAGCTCACACAGAGATTATCTGGGAAAGAGAAAGCAGAAAAGATTTCAACAGTCGTGCAGGGCTAGTGTAATGATCTGGAAATGTCATGAGCACTAAACATACAATTAGATTTCCCCCATAGTACATTTACTATTTTTCAGGGCTGAGGAGATGGTGACTCACTAGGATCTCAGTAAGGAGCCTAGATAGGACACATCAGAGGAAAGAAAATTCAAAGATAGACAGTCTCATCAAACCTGCAATCCAGCCCTGACCCAGCCCAGTCTCTTTCTAGATTGAGGTAATCAGCCCTCATCTTATCTGTCTAATAGAAGAAAACCAAGCCTTACAGGTTAAAAATAATATCATTTAGAGCTTCAACACTAAGTCTCTTTAAACACAAAGCCCATTATAAAATCACATTATTAGACACAGGTATGCTGAAATTGTGACTGATAACCAAGAGAAAACCAAACAGTAGAAACAAACTCAGAGATTGCAGTAGCAGCTACCAACATAGTCCCCAACAATGCCTGCCTCTTGGTATTTCACCCTCATGGACTCTGTTCCCACATCAAATTTGCCTGACTTTGTAACCAACAGAATATGGCAGAAATAACAATGTGACCTCCAAGGTTACATCGTAAAAGACCTTTCAGCTTCTGCCATACTGCCTCTTGGGCCATTATCTCTGGAAAATGCGAGCTGCCATGTCATAAAGATTTCCAAGTATCCCCAAACAGACCTCTTGCCAACATCCAGCAAGGGAATAAAGATTCTTATGAATAGCTGCCCATTTTGGAAATGGATCCCCCGATTCCAGTCAAAGCTTCAGATAACTAGAGTCCTAGTTGACATCTTGACTGTCATCTCACAAAACGTACTAAGCTAGAACCGGTCAGCTAAGTGGCTCCTGGATTCTTGACCATGACTACTATGTGATATAGATATTAAGATGATTACTATGTCAAGCCATGAAGTTCTGGGGCAATTTATTATGTAACAATAGATAACCAAACAGATTTTAACACCTTGAAATGGAGGGCTGCGATAGCAAAAACAAAAATAAAAAATAGGGGAGTGACTTTGGAAATAGGGAGTGCCCAGCAAGTAGGCAGAAGCTGCAAGGACTTTGAGGAGAGCGTTAGCCTACTGCACTTTGAAAAGATAGAAAAGAGAAACCGAAAAGCCTTTGCAGAGGCTGCAGATGGAGGGACTATATAGTCCTATTGTCTACAAATAATACTGTACACTTCAGAAAAGCTGAATGAAAAGCCTGAGGAATGCAATATTCACTCGTCAAGGATCAGCGCCAGCTCCCCTGCACCCGAGCAGAAATTTCAGCAAACATAACCTTTCTCCTATGCACGCAAGTCTCCTGGTCATTTCAGGAATTCCCTACCACAATGGATTCCCTGTCAGAACCTTGCAGGAGNAAGAGAAGGCAGTGTTAATATGAAATAGTGCTGTTTACACTAAATGGTCATTTTACTAGTGGTAGCTACACAAATGCCATTTGATTTGGTCTTTGTATACATAAAATGTTGAAGGTTTTTTTTCTGGCAGCCAATTTTATACCCATTAGGAGAAAAAAACTATCAGATGCAAGTGTTGTAAACTTTTGAGATGCAATTATGGTAAAGACACTTGGATTGTGTGAATGTAGAATATAGTAAGGTAAATTTAAGGCACTATATTCCAAAGCAATATATCAATCTCTTGCTTTATTGCTTTACCATCTCTAAGAGACAGGAATAATAGGGTAAATATAAATATGAAATAAGGAGTGGTATTTTTAGTGAAAAAGTTGTAAAAACATGCTATGTAGGTACATGGAAATTGAGTCATTTTCTTTAGTAAATTTATCCAAAGCTGCTAGTTGTTACAGAATCACAGATTTATAAGAGATAAGAGATCCTCTTGTCTTAATTCCTCATCGCACTAGAGAGGAAATGAATGTGATAGAGATTATTTGACTCTCGAGTTCTGAAATTGAGGCAGAGCCAGAATTATAACATATTTTTCAATACTTCACTAGTAACTTCACATTGGGATAAAACATTTATTAAACTTATTTTGGAGACTAAGTTTATGCAAAATTCTGACAAATTTGGGCAGGGGCCTTTTCATAATTTTCAAAGTAATATGAGAGATAGTGAAGGTAAAAGACAACTGATTCCCCAGATGACCCCAGCAGTTTCGCCTCACATAGTCTAGGAATCAGCTCTCTCAGCTGGGAGGTTCTGAGTGACAAGGCCTCCAGTTAAAACCAATGCTGATATACAAAGAGACATCAGGCAAGAGTAAATGTTTATGCCAGAGCATTGCAGTTAGGGTGATTCCTCCAAATCTCCTCCAATATGAAAAGCAGCAGCTAAACCAGAACTTTCTTCTAGAACAAAACCTATGGAGCATACCATCTGGCATTACCAGCCCTGCACTTGCAAATTTTTATGAGCATGAACCATGTGTCATCTGTAGCCATATCCCATGCCCCCTAGTTCAACAGAAACACAAACAAGGTTTAAAAAGCCTAGTTATGGGCCGGCCCGGTGGCGCACTGCTACAGTGGGTTGCTGGGGAGCGCGGCAGCGCTCCCGCTGAGGGTTCGG
>NW_007738398.1:1541-8117 GCF_000696425.1 Galeopterus variegatus | reverse complement strand
CACTTCAGAAAAGCTGAATGAAAAGCCTGAGGAATGCAATATTCACTCGTCAAGGATCAGCGCCAGCTCCCCTGCACCCGAGCAGAAATTTCAGCAAACATAACCTTTCTCCTATGCACGCAAGTCTCCTGGTCATTTCAGGAATTCCCTACCACAATGGATTCCCTGTCAGAACCTTGCAGGAGAATCTTGGAACAGCATCCAAATGAGACAAAACATTGCATTGCTAGAAAAGTGGTTTTCAATGGATCAGGGGGCAATTTTGTCCCTCATGTGACATTTGTTTATGTCTGGAGACATTTTGTGTTGTTACAACTGGAAGGTACTGACATCTAGTGGTTAGAGGACAGGAGATACTGATAAACATTCTACAATGCACAAAACAGCCCCCATAATAGAGAATTTTCTGGCTCAAAATGTCAGAAGTGTTGAGGTTGAGAAACCCTAGCCTAGAAAAATATACAGCTATCCATTTAGAATTACAGTTTATTCTTAAATTCTTTTCACGTAGTTCTTTTGTAACAGTTTCTAGATATTTGCTAGTAGGGACCCAATGTAGGGACATTTCTACCCTCACTTGCTAGGAAAAAAAGCAAATTCATTCCCACTCTTAGTCTTCTCAAGAGGCTTCCAAACACCATCAGTTTTTAAATGGAATTTCACATACATATTTAAACTCAAATTCCGAACTCTGTTTCACATCAATTTGCATTTTCCATAAGTTAAAATAATGGCAGAACTTTTGAAACAATGAAAGCCTTTGATTCATTCCGGGCACTTGTAAAAGTACATGATGACTGAAAAAAATACGAGATTTTTTTTATTGAAAAATTATCAATACTTCATATTCATTCTGAAAAGAATTGTTTCTATGGTATAAACTAATTTGTACTTAAAAGACACTCCTACCGCCTAATTTATGTGTTTATTGATGAGTAATAAATATCCTATTGTGCTACTCAATGATTCATTCACTTATTCAAACCCAATAAACGGACACTAAAGGAAGAAAAGTAGACACGGTCACTTTATTGCTGTCATCTGAAATGAGTTCATTTTTAACGTGGGAAGGGGAGTGGTAGGAGTGGGTGAGGGGCAGGCCCCATAGAAGGAACAACACAGGGAACCTATGCAAGTCAGGTCCCAAGGAGGGGATGACGTACACATTCCATATTGTTTAAGGGAAAATGCAAAGTAATTCCTAATAACAAAAAGACTGTAATCTCAATCTTAGATCTAGCATTGACCTATTAGATAATTCTTGAGGAGAATTCAGTGTCAATTCAGGAAAACTAACATGTTTTGGAGACTAACAATTTTGGGGAGAACTTAAATGTTAATTTAACTGATTCCATGGGTGTTAGAAAAGGGTCGTTACATTTTTCTTCTGTGTAATTGAAGTTATATTTCTATTTATTCAAAAATACACATTGGTATTCAAGCAAAAAAATAATAATAAAAATAAAATGAGATGACTTTATTTTAAACTGTTTATTAGAGATATTAAGAAGGTAATGTTTCCTAAGAGAAGGCAGTGTTAATATGAAATAGTGCTGTTTACACTAAATGGTCATTTTACTAGTGGTAGCTACACAAATGCCATTTGATTTGGTCTTTGTATACATAAAATGTTGAAGGTTTTTTTTCTGGCAGCCAATTTTATACCCATTAGGAGAAAAAAACTATCAGATGCAAGTGTTGTAAACTTTTGAGATGCAATTATGGTAAAGACACTTGGATTGTGTGAATGTAGAATATAGTAAGGTAAATTTAAGGCACTATATTCCAAAGCAATATATCAATCTCTTGCTTTATTGCTTTACCATCTCTAAGAGACAGGAATAATAGGGTAAATATAAATATGAAATAAGGAGTGGTATTTTTAGTGAAAAAGTTGTAAAAACATGCTATGTAGGTACATGGAAATTGAGTCATTTTCTTTAGTAAATTTATCCAAAGCTGCTAGTTGTTACAGAATCACAGATTTATAAGAGATAAGAGATCCTCTTGTCTTAATTCCTCATCGCACTAGAGAGGAAATGAATGTGATAGAGATTATTTGACTCTCGAGTTCTGAAATTGAGGCAGAGCCAGAATTATAACATATTTTTCAATACTTCACTAGTAACTTCACATTGGGATAAAACATTTATTAAACTTATTTTGGAGACTAAGTTTATGCAAAATTCTGACAAATTTGGGCAGGGGCCTTTTCATAATTTTCAAAGTAATATGAGAGATAGTGAAGGTAAAAGACAACTGATTCCCCAGATGACCCCAGCAGTTTCGCCTCACATAGTCTAGGAATCAGCTCTCTCAGCTGGGAGGTTCTGAGTGACAAGGCCTCCAGTTAAAACCAATGCTGATATACAAA
Source organism: Galeopterus variegatus (assembly GCF_000696425.1). NCBI lineage: Eukaryota > Metazoa > Chordata > Mammalia > Dermoptera > Cynocephalidae > Galeopterus > Galeopterus variegatus. The sequence goes on along the minus strand of NW_007738398.1, from coordinate 5,743 downwards.
GAGACATCAGGCAAGAGTAAATGTTTATGCCAGAGCATTGCAGTTAGGGTGATTCCTCCAAATCTCCTCTAATATGAAAAGCAGCAGCTAAACCAGAACTTTCTTCTAGAACAAAACCTATGGAGCATACCATCTGGCATTACCAGCCCTGCACTTGCAAATTTTTATGAGCATGAACCATGTGTCATCTGTAGCCATATCCCATGCCCCCTAGTTCAACAGAAACACAAACAAGGTTTAAAAAGCCTAGTTATGGGCCGGCCCGGTGGCGCACTGCTACAGTGCGCTGCTCGGGAGCGCGGCAGCGCTCCCGCTGAGGGTTCGGATCCCACATACAGACCAGTTCCCGCTCACTGGCTGAGCAAGGTGCGGGTGCAACACAGAGGGTTGCGATCCCATTGCCGGTCCTGGTCCAGTACGGGCGCGACACTGAGGGTTGCGATCCGTTGCCAGACACGAAAAAAGACAAAAAGGAAAAAAATAAAAATAAAAAATAAAAAGCCTAGTTATAACATAACACCATAGTATGAGATATAATATAGCATATACATGGAACTGCCTATCTAGCCACTTACATGTAAAATATGGCTCTAGGGCTCTCCCAGGTGCAATGTCTGCTACAGCCCTAGGTTAGGGATTGTATTAGTTCATTTCTGTTGTTTATAACAGAAATGCCTGAAACTGGGTAATTTGTAAAGAAACCATATTTATTGCTTACAGTTCCAGAGGCTGAGAAGTCCTAAGTCCAGGGAACGCATCTGATAAAGTCCTTGTTCTTGGTGACTCAACAGTGATGGAGGGTATCACAAGGTGAAATGGCAGAAGCAGAGAGAGAGAGAGAGCGCGATCCTCATGCACTCTCTTTTTAAAGACCTCAGAACCACACCCATGTCCACCATTAAACCATCAATGGATTAATCCATTCACTAGGGCATGATTCTCACAACCTAATCAATTCTTCAAGGCCCCACCTTTCAATTACTGTCATAGGATTTCCCACCATCTTAACACTGTCACAGTGTGGGTTAAGTTTCTAATACCTGGCACTTTGGGGGACACAATTCAATCCATAATAATGTATATATTTATACAAGGATATAATGTATTTTGCCCATTTTGTGTAGCAATCACCCATAAATGGACTTGTTGCAGTTTGAGAGAAAAGCTATAGGAATATGAAGTGAGAATGTGCCATGTAAAATACTGCAACAAAATAAGTAAACATAAACTTCTCTCATGACTTTCTTTTGCTCATTGCAAAACTTGTTCAGGAAGCATCCAAGTTCAAGTTGTTATTTTCTTATTAAAATACAAGAGTATCTATATAAGTCTTCCTGCCAATGCACTACAGTCTAGAGAAATAAGAGGATCTCAGTTGATTGCAACAGAAAATATTAGCAAGTGCACTGTGGAGTAGAATATATGTCCTTAATTTACATGCATCTGGGTATTAGCAAACAGGAACAAATAACCAAAGTAGTAGAAATGCAAGTGATAAAGTATACATATTAAAGACAAACTAAAATTGCTTACTAATCATTTTACCAACACTAATAAATGACTAGTCCAGCAGGGTGTTGGTTTGCTCTCTGTTGCTTCCTTTGTGAAATATCTTCACAAGGATGTCTTGGACAATAAGACTTGTTCTTTCATGAATTGTTCTATCACCCTCTCAGGAAAGACTTTCTTAACCAGAGACCCCCTAATATATAACAGAACCCTTGTAACTGTCACCTTGCCCTGCTTTAGTATTTGTCATAGCCCTTATCACCATGACACATTGCCTGTTTGCTTGTTTATCCCCTACCTTCTCCACTAGAATGGAACCTCCATAGGCGTAGGGACTTTGTTTTGCTCATTGCTTTCTCTGCAGTGACTAGGAGAACACAGTTGATCCTTGTAAATGTTTATGGAATAAAAGTTATTTATCAGACAAGACTGAACTTGGATACTCTTGAAAATAAGTCTTTTACATTTAGCATGAGGGGAAACTTACCAGATCCATAGGGAAAAGAGAAACATGCATTGTGTTGAAAGGTGCTGATAATTAGAAAGAAAATTTCCTTACAAGACATTGGCATTTGAAAAACGTTACAAGATTGTTGAATTTATCCAAAACTTGCAAGTCCTATTTTACGAAGCTGTGTATGTGTATGTGTGTGTGTGTGTGTATGTATGTATGTGTGTGTGTATATATATATATATATATATAAATAAATAATATAACTACATATGTAATATCTGTGCTTGCAGGTGTAACTATAATTTTCATTTTCCTCTTGAACCTTTGCTATATGGTGCCTATAAAATAGAAATCTATTTAGAAATATTTATTTCCCACACTCATTCTCTTTTCAATATTTTCAATCATGAAAAATTGGATCAACCAGAATTCTAATTTATCATCAGTCTCTCATGTGTGCATTCCATGACTGATTTAACTAATGTGTGAATTCAGGGAAATAAATAGTAAGTGTTGCTGCAAATTATGTTAAGGAGTGGCATTTCTTTTGTGCAAAGAAAGGGATCGTTTATAAAAGGGATCTGTCATTGCTTCTCCTTCAGAGCAAAAGCAGGCAGGCTTTATTTAATTCCCTCATACTGGTGACCAGGACACGGCAAGGATGAAAAAGAGTTATGGGAAAAGAGTTATTTTTAAAGGGCAGTTTTGCTATTTACCATCTCACACCCAGATAAAATAGTATGGGATGGCTCCAGATAGCTATTGGCTGAGGTTGTCTACAGAGATAAGGCTAATGAGTCCTCCTTTATTACTGTTGGGGTGTTCTGTTGTTGATAAGACTCCTCTGGCCTCAAAAGGGAAGCAGCTTCTAATGAAAGCCTTCATTCTTGCTGTTGAAACAACGAGCCAAAAAAATTAAAATACAATCTTCTAACGGCTTTTTATTATTATTTTTAACTAAAGCTATATTGACCGGGCTACCTTGATTCATTCAGGTCCATTGCCTTCATATATATATTCCCTGGAGAGAAGCAATCTATAGTAGTTAAGGGCATAGGTTTGTACTCTTCAGAGACTTGGATTAAAATTCCAAGTCTGTTACTGATTAGATGCGAAGTTACTTAACCTCACTAAGCTCTAGTGCCCTTTAGTTGTTGATAGGTGTGCCTAGAAAAAAATGTATGGCAGAATGAATTTAGAAAACCACTTAAAACAGTGCCTTGCACACCGTAAATACTCAAAAAATGTCAGCTATTATCATTAGCCCTTGCTTTCCACTTACAGCTACTACCTTAGCTAAAGCCCTTCATTGTTACCTCATGAACAGACCATTGAAATAACCTCCTAGCTGGTATTTTTACCTTCAGTTTTTCTTCTATCTCGTCTTTTCTCTTTATACTCATATTCTGTAAGAGCATAATTTCAGGAAGAACACAGAGGAAGCGAGGGACAGAGACAGAGAGTCTGATATTCATCCACACTATCATCAACAAATTGCTTGCTCTTTGTTTTCCCTGTCTCAACCTTCCAGCCAGAACTTTTGTCCAAAATCCAGATTAGGGTAGCATCAAATTGTGCATGTACCACTAAGATTGCCAGAGTTAGTTATAATACTGACCTTTTTTTTCCCCCTTTTTTAGGAAAAACTGTTCATGCCCTCTAATATTTAGTGGTGTTATCAGTTTTAATTCTTATTAATTTGTATCATTCAGAACTCAGATAAAATTTTAAGACAATCATCATCACCATCATCATTAATATTTTTGTTAATGTATGCATAATCCTTACAAGTATGTACAGTTGACCCTGGAACAGCACAGGTTTGATCTGCACACGTCCACTTATATGCAAACTTCTTTGAAAATATAGTATTCACTGGATATGTAACTCAGATACACACAAGGCCAATTTTTCACATACACCAGTTCTGAAGGGATGAGTGTAGGACTGAAGTATCCATAGATTTTGTTATACTTTCATGTACATCATTTTTCTAAATTTTAACCACTTTGAAATAGAATTATTTCTGACTAACAAATGAGGATAAGGAAGCGTATTATACGCTTAAAGAACTTGCCAGAGATGATACCAGATCTGCAAGTCTTTAGGCCAAAGTCTTCTAGCACTAATTTTAATCTCTCTCTACCAGTTTAGGTTATCTTCTGTCAAGGTCTTTCCTCACATTCACTCCCATTGGGTTTTTCTCTTCCTACATGCAATTCAATGTCTACACTCTTTC
>NW_007738398.1:0-747 GCF_000696425.1 Galeopterus variegatus | reverse complement strand
ATAAATATAATCAAAGTAGGCAGCCTATGCCCTGAGGAGAGTATATAACAGAACATTTCTCTCCCATGGCTTAACAAATGTTGACCTTGAAAAATCCCTTAGAGGGCAGAGATAGGGTAGAAAAGGGGAATGACATCTATTTGCCAAAAGGTCCTAGGCACCCTCTGGGTTATTATTTCTTTTTTATAATCATCTTAGCCACTTTTGAGGAAGGCAGTGGAGAATATGTCCTCCTTGCTTGCTGATCAACTTTAGCAGCTGCTTCCTGCAGGCTAGAATTTCAGTTCTAGCCTCTCGCAGTCCAACTGGGCCTGCCTATGCTTTTGTCAATACATTCTCGACAATTTAAAAACAATTTAAAAAATGGTTTAAACATTTCAACATGAATCTACAGGGTACAATGGTTCTACCGCTGGTCCACGAGGAGGATGAGACTGCCTCGTAACTTCCACTCACTGGTTCTTCTTCAGTGCTCCAGAGCTTTTTATTGTAAAGTGAATTTAGTAACCTAGCAAAATACAATAAAGTATTGTATAGAAACATTCACTAGTTTTCTGTCTGTGAAGGTTCATGTCTCTACTAACACATTAAGAAACATAAGAAAATAATTGATAAATTGAGAAAACAATACTTTAGCACCATGTATTAGTCCGTTTGTGTTGCTATAACAGAAATATCTGAGACTGGGTAGTTTATAAAGAACAGAGGTTTATTTGGCTTATTATTCTGGGACAGCTGCATCTGGCA
>NW_007738397.1:43589-44555 GCF_000696425.1 Galeopterus variegatus | reverse complement strand
CCCCTTCCCTAGAGATTTGGCCTGAGTGGGGCCCTCTCTCTTTCAGGGGAGGTATGGGGACGGCATAGACCGGCCTAATATGGACCAGGGAAGAGCCCAGCCCTACCTACCAGGGCTGGTGGCTCTGGCCTTGTGTCACCCCATGCAGGTCACGGAGGGCCACTGGCCTCCAGAGGGCTCCTGTGCTGGACCCCGGACTCTCCGGGTGGGCGCTTGGTGGGAAGCCCCGGTTGGCCATTCGACCTTGGTCTTCTCTGAACACCCAGTCCTACCCTCCCTGCTGCCACTTGGGGACAGTGAAAGGCAGCCACGCAGGGCCGGGACCAACCTGTCTGGGAATGGGGAGGCGGCCCTGTTTCGAGCAGCTCAGCTGATCCTCAAGGCACTGCCCGCTGACCAGGGAGGGCACCTGCCATTGACGGCCCTCCTGATGGTGTCGCTGCCCTTCTCACGGACTTGGCATGATCTGCACCCCACCCACGACTGGGAGGTCACCTTCGCCCTCCCTTGGGTCCCCTGTGCTGCCAGATACCCACCCACTGCCTGGAAGTAGCCTGACTCGCTGTCTGTGCTCCCCGAAAGGCCGCATGTGTGCGTACATGTGTGTGCGCTCATGTGTGTGTCTGTGCGTGTGTGTGCGTGTGTGCACGTCTCTGTGTGTGCGTGTGTGTGTGTGCGCGCTCATGTGTGTGCACGTGTGCACTCATGTGTGTGTCTGTGCATGTGCGCGCGCGTGTGCAGGTGTGTGTCTGTGCACGTGTGTGCATGTGTGTGCGTGTGCATGCGTGTGTGCGTGTGCGTGCGTGTGTGTGCACGCATGTGTGCTCATGTGTGCGTGTGTGTGTGTGCATGCATGTGTGCGTGTGTGTGCGTGTGCCCGTGTGCACGTGAATGGGGATATGGGGGATGGCATTCTAAGGAGGGGACTGCCTGGGCAAGGATGACCTATCAGTAGTCTTTAATCTC
>NW_007738397.1:41480-41838 GCF_000696425.1 Galeopterus variegatus | reverse complement strand
AATGCTTTTTGGGTTCACATCATAAGGAAATGTGTCGTTGATTGAACACCAAGTCCGGAGGGAGGTGGTCTTGGTGTCGGTTTAGCTGCTCAGTGGAGGGTCTGTCGGGGCCCTCGGCCCCCTCCTTCCTGACCTTTTAATAGTGTGTGGGTGCTCCTAGGTTTGGTGGTGGGGATGCTTCACCCCCTCCTAGGAATGACTAGCAAGTAACCATTGTTATAGTGCCTAATGGCCCGGGCTAATTTGGGAGCTTCTTGAAGGCAGGGACCTTGTCTTAAGCTTTTCTGGGCTAAGCCCAGTGCCTGGTACACACGAGGCGCTCATTCATTCATTCACGCGTTCATTCAAGAAATATTTC
>NW_007738397.1:38507-40180 GCF_000696425.1 Galeopterus variegatus | reverse complement strand
GTCACCTGGGGCCGGGGTCACCTGCTGCTGCTCTTCAGCCGCTGTGGCGCCCCAGGAGCCTCCTGAGGGCTCCCTTGACTTCCTTGTTCCTCAGGCTGTAGATCACAGGGTAGAGCATGGGGGTGACGTTGGTGTAGATCAAGGACACGATTTTGTCCTGTCCCGGGGTGTAGCATGACTTGGGGCGAATGTAGATGAATATGGCACAGCCATAGTGCAGGAGAGAGACCAGCAGGTGCCCAGCACAGGTGGAGAAGGCTTTGCTCCTGCCCTCAGCAGAGTGGATGCTGAGGACGGCGGCGAGAATGAATCCGTAGGACAGCAGGATGAGCACGGACGGGAGCAGCAGGACGAGCGTGCAGACGAGGAAGACTGCAATCTCGTTGGCGCGCGTGTCCGCGCAGGCCAGGAATAGCACCGCAGGGATGTCGCAGAAGAAGTGGTCGACCTCACGGGACTGGCAGAAGGGCCGGAGGAATATCAGCGTGGTGAGGGTGAGTGAGAGGGCAAAGCCGCCGACACATGCCAGAGACAGCATGTGCAGGCACAGGGCCCTGGTGATGATGAGGGTGTAGCGCAGAGGGTCGCAGACGGCCACGAAGCGGTCATAGGCCATGGCGGCCAGGAGGAAACACTCTGCCCCGCCCAGGGCGACGAAGAGGTGCATCTGCAGGGCACAGCCCAGGACGGGCATCCGCTGGTTCCCGGACAGGAAGTTGACCAGCATGTTGGGGACAATAACCAATACATAGCCAATTTCAATGGTGGACAGGTTTCGAAGGAAGAAATACATGGGGGTCTGGAGACAGGAGTCCGTGAGGGTGACGAGCACAATAGTCGTGTGCCCCGCTAGGGTGACAAGATGCATGATTAGAAAGAGTCCAAAAAGGGGGATTTGCAGCTCGGCCAGGTCTCCAAAGCCCAAGATGATAAACTCAGAGCCTAGGGTGTGGTTTTTCCACCATGTGTCCATCCTGTGTTCTCTGCCGCAGGACCGCTGGCTGGAAAGGACAGTTTTCTAGCAATTGTCCAAGTCACGGGAAACCCTGGAGCCCTTTCCACGGACGGGAGCGCACCCGGCTCACCAGGCCCTGCCAGCTCCTTCCCCAGGCTCGGCCCTCAGCTCCATCCGATTAGCCTCCTGAATTCCGCCCTCTGTTCACCGAGAACAAAGAACGGCTGGTGAGATGCTGCTTTAGTTCCCCGGCTGGGTTATTACAGAAATGAACCGAGACGAGCGAGTTGTAAACGTGCGGTTGTTTTTCACAGACCCTGAAGACAACCCTCCTGCCAGAGCCGTCCTGCGTTTGAAGCGTTGTCTGCGGTGGGGGTCTGGCGTTTGATGGAGACGGGGTCTGCAGGATCACTGCTGCTCTAGGGAATTCCTGCAGGACGTGAGCTCTGGCCAGTTCATCTCAGGCACTTGCGACGTGGCCACCTGCAGCCGAGGGCTGCGAAGCGGGTGCTGGAGAGGAAGGGGGCAGAGCCGGCACGAGCTGCTGCCCCTCCTGTGCCCGCAGCCTCAGCTGCAGGGAGGCCCGGCTTTTGTGCCACCCTTTGCAGACCCCTCCCCTGACGCCCTAGGTGGGCTAGTCCCTTTCCTGTGTCCCCACAGCACCCTGGGCTTCAGCGGTCATATTATGCACCACGAGGCTGTCATTCTTCGCTTATTC
>NW_007738397.1:35301-37250 GCF_000696425.1 Galeopterus variegatus | reverse complement strand
TATGGGGACCACTGAGGCTCAAAGCGGGTTCGGTGAAACCAGAACACCCAGTCTGAAGACAGCTCTGCTTGCATGTTGCACTAAGTGTCACGTACCCAACGGGCACCGGGAGTCTTTGAGCTGAGCAGGTCCCTAGGGGGCGACGTGCCCACTCCTCACGTCAGAGCAGAGGGTCACAAAGCCTCCTTCCCTGGGTGGCCCGTGCCCTGCTCCTGTCCCCGCCCCTGGCCTCTCCCCAGAAATCACAGTAAGCNAAGTCCCCTGTCCTGACGGAGCCCAAACCCAGGCTTTCCCCTCTGCCGTCTCCCCCACCCATGGTCATGGGAGCCACGGCTGGCAGGACTGGCAGAGAGCAGGGTGGCCAGCTTCCCTTCAGACAGAGGCCGCACAGCTGGCGCTCAACCCCCTCCCGTGACCCAGCCCAGCTTCCCGCCCTCCGCGCTCAGCCTTCCCACGAGCCCCTTGTGCCCTCCCTTGAAAATTCTGTCTGTGGGTGAGAACGTGCTTGCTGGGAACGTGTTGGTCTTCCTCGGACACTTGCACTCTGTCCCCCCATGAGAATGCTGCAGAAATGTGGGGATCGCTTTGTTTACTTGGTCCCTAAACCTTGAAAATACAGAAAACACGGGAGCAAGAGTAGAAATCACACACGATCCAAACACTTCAAAAGAGACAGTCGGAGTGAAAGTTTCTGCTCCCTCAATCCTTCTCTGCAGTCCCCGGACAACCATTCCTCGCAGTGAGGGGCGTTTGCTCCCCACTTGCTCCAGTGCATAGAAACACGGACTCACGTGCTCACACACATGCACATGCGCTCACACACCTGCACATGTGCACACACATGGACACGCACTCACACACATGCACACGCGCTCACACACCTGCACATGTGCACACACATGGACACGCACTCACACACATGCACACGTGCACACACACATGCACATGCGCTCACACACATGCACACGTGCACACACATGCACATGAGCACACACATGGACATGCGCTCACACACACGCACACGTGCACACACATGGACACGCGCTCACACACATGCACACGTGCACACACACATGGACACGCGCTCACACACATGCACATGCGCACACACATGGACAAGCGCTCACACACTGGCACATGAGCACACACATGGACACGCACTCACACACATGCACACGTGCTCACACATGCACACGTGCTCACACACCTGCACAAGCGCACACACTCACATGCATGCACACGCGCGCACACACATGGACACGCACTCACACACATGCACACGTGCTCACACACCTGCACACGTGCACACACACATCGAATGGACACACACGCTCATGCACACTCACACGTGTGCTCACACTCACACATGTATGAGGTTCTTCAAAAAGTCCGTGGAAAAGTAGAATTAAAATACAGTGCAAACCTTTCCACGAACTTTCTGAGGCACGCTCTTGCCCACTCACGCATATACACATGCTCAGACACATACACACACAAAGAAACATAAATAAAATGTAACTAAAATGCACTGTAACGTAATCAGTTTTTTGTTACTTCGATGCTGAAGTGGCTTCCTGTGTTTCCTCATTATGTTCATGGTACAAAGCACATCCTGGGGTAGAGCACAGAGCAGCTGCCAGGCTGTGGAGACTGCCAGCGTGTCCTTCCCTGCTCGTTTCTTACGTCCCTGAGCACCCTTGGAGAAGAGGCCCAGGGTTACCTGGAAGGGGCAGATCCAGTAGCTGAAGGAGAAATCCAGGCAGCAGCCCTGTGGGAGATTGTTCTGGTACCGTCTGCTGTTGGTGAGAACCCAAGAGCGATGAACAGCCCATCCTCAGGGCAGCAGGGGCAGGGCCGCGGGGCCCGGACCTGGCAGCAGCACTTCCCAGGACCCAGATGGTGTCTTTCCAGCCTGTTCGGACCACAGGGAGCAGCCCTCGGAAGTATAG
>NW_007738397.1:33423-35064 GCF_000696425.1 Galeopterus variegatus | reverse complement strand
AGATTGTTCTGGTACCGTCTGCTGTTGGTGAGAACCCAAGAGCGATGAACAGCCCATCCTCAGGGCAGCAGGGGCAGGGCCACGGGGCCCGGACCTGGCAGCAGCACTTCCCAGGACCCAGATGGTGTCTTTCCAGCCTGTTCGGACCACAGGGAGCAGCCCTCGGAAGTATAGCTGATGGTTGTTAGGAAGGGAGTGTCCTTAGAGGAGTTGCCACGGTCTGTGACTCGTGTTAAGTAGCAGTGAAGGCAGGACTGAGAAAGTCCTAGGAGAGGTCAGGAAGGAGGCCGTACTGGGATCCGCGCACTGAGGGGCGTGCCTTCCCCAGGTCACACAGCTGGACCCAAATCCCAATCCCGATGACTTGTGTTTCGTTCCCAAACCTTGGATACAGTTTAGGTCCTGACAATGTTATTTAAGTCAGATCTGCTAAATCTGCAGTCCGCATTGTAGAATTAATTACCATTACGTGAATCAGCCTCAGGCTGATTTGAGAGGCAGATAACATACAGGTTTGGCTGGGGTCGAATCCAGGGACCAGTCCTTGCTAGAGAGAAGCTCAAAGTGGGCAATGGAGCCTGAGATGGGGGCATTTTAACCGCCCCCCCCCCCCACGCGCGCGCTGAGATTCCCTGGTTCTTTGTAACAACTAGGAGGCTCTCAGGGCCTCCCTTGTTAATATGCAAAATCAGAGTCATTGAAGTGGCTTACTTCTCTGAGTGAGGTGGGGAATAAGAGCTATGGAACCTTGAGAATGCTGCTCCTCAGCTGACCTAACCTCCTGTCTCATGCCTATGTCTCCCCGAGGCCAGCATATCCACACCCCGACAACTCCTGATCTAGGTGTAGCCCAGTGTCCAACCTGTACCACGGTCCATATCTCGGTAGAGTAGGGCCACAGTTGCTTCCGTGCAGCCCAGTAAGCTCCGTCGTCCCCTGCATTCCTAAATTCATGTGTCACCTGCCTTCATAAAGCTGCCTCACCTACCAGCTGCAGACCCCAGGCCTTATTGTTCAGAAAAGCCTCCCAGATGCCCTTGCCCTTTCTAGGAATACTGGCGCCCAGGTCAAAGCCATTGCCACATCCCGCAAGTTTCCAATCCTTTTCCTTTCTTTTTCCTTTTTTAAAGAAAGAAAGGCAAAGAGAGAGAAAAAAAGACAGGCAGGAAGACACACAGAAACAAAGAAAGAAGAAAAGAAAGAAAAAAGACAATGAAGAAAAACAGAAAAGGAAAGAACGATGGACAGATACACAGCAATGGAAGGAAGGAAGGATGCAAGGAAGGAACGAAGGAAGGTTGCAAGGAAGGAAGGAAGGAAGGATGCAAGGAAGGAAGGAAGGAAGGAAGGAAGGAAGGAAGGAAGGAAGGAAGGAAGGAAGGAAGGAAGGAAGGAAGGATGCAAGGAAGGAAGGAAGGAAGGATGCAAGGAAGGAAGGAAGGATGCAAGGAAGGAAGGAAGGAAGGAAGGAAGGAAGGAAGAGAAGGAAGGAAGGAAGGAAGGATGCAAGGAAGGAAGGATGCAAGGAAGGAAGGAAGGATGCAAGGAAGGAAGGAAGGAAGAGAAGGAAGGAAGGAAGTAAGGAAGGAAGGAAGGAAGGAAGGAAGGAAGGAAGGAAGGGAAGGAAGGAAAGAAGGAAGG
>NW_007738397.1:32527-33404 GCF_000696425.1 Galeopterus variegatus | reverse complement strand
CCACCAGCGGGGCTGCCGACACCGAGGTGGGCGTGTGGCAGTTTTCTAGCCCCTCCACTTTTCTCTTCCTCTTTCGTGCCCTCTGGCCCCCTCTGCTCTTGGCCACAGTTTCGAAACCAGAAGCTCTTCTGTTGGAACGGAGAGAGCGGCCATGGTGACTGCGGGGCTCTCTCAGCAGTGACAGCTCGGGGACCGCCGCTCTCAGAATTGTCCAGGTTTTCTGCATCTGGCTCCAGTTGGATACCAGTTAGATCCCAGTTAGAGACCATGGACTCTGATAGGATTGGGGGCAACACAGAACCGAGTTCTGGGAACATCACTGTGCTGGGCCTGGACATTGGCTTGTCTCCTAAGTTCGGTGGCTGTAGGGCCGGCGTGGATGTTTGTGTGCATCCTATTAACTATCTGGACTCTTTGAAAGGGAAAGTCCTGGCTGGGGCCTCCGGACTTCTTTGCTTTCTTGGCTGGCACTTCTGCCCCACGGTGAACTCTGCCCCGCCCCNGGAAGGAAGGAAGGAAGGAAGGAAGGAAGGAAGGAAGGAAGGAAAGGAAAGGAAAGGAAAGAAAGAGAGACAGAGCGAGACAGAGCGAGACCGAGACAGAGAGAAGATCCTGCTGAAAGCGAGACCGGCTGCCATATGACAAGTGTCCGTCCCTTGCAGGGCCAGCGCAGTGCTGGGTGCCGGGCTCTAGGCGGCGGCAGGGACAAGGCCCACACCCCAGAGCAGAAAACAGGACCCCAGACAACTCTGCTGGAGCTTAGGATCACACGCAGTCTCCTCTGAATCATTCCAGCCGTTTTTGCCTCTGCCTCCACCACCAGCGGGGCTGCCGACACCGAGGTGGGCGTGTGGCAGTTTTCTAGCCCCTCCACTTT
>NW_007738397.1:30569-31454 GCF_000696425.1 Galeopterus variegatus | reverse complement strand
ACCTTGTCGCCTACTTTTGTGGTGGGTGCTGCCCTGGGTTTTGGTTTTGCTGTCCTATTCTCTCTCTCTCTCTTTCTTTTTTGGAGGGGTGGTGTTATGAATATTCAAACACAGTGTCACTGCCACTGCTGCCACTGTCTCAGGATCTAGAAATTGTGTTACTTCTGTACCAGGATAGTTATGAGGATGTTTCAACTTTGATACAAGAAAACAAGGAGCAACTGTAAGTTCGGGGCAAAATAGTGACTTAAGGCCGTGGATCTAAGTCCTCTCCCCAGATTCCTCCTGAAATGTCCAATGAACTACAAATTACAGAGGGAAGCAGGGTCAGCAGCAGCTCGTAAACAGCAGCAGCCCCTCACCAGAATCTCTGAGGAATAGCTGCCAGCTGGTGTTTGAGTAGCACCTGTCACCTCCCCTTGGGGAAGGACCTCCCTCCCTCCCTCCCTCCCTNTGTTTGAGTAGCACCTGTCACCTCCCCTTGGGGAAGGACCTCCCTCCCTCCCTCCCTCCCTTCCTATTTCCCATCTATCAGGGATTGATTCTTCTGCAGAATACAAGAAAATTAGTAGTAAACTTAGCTGAAAAAAGACATACCAAATACAAGCCCATATTTTTAATTATGAGATTCAACAGACATGAACTCACTCTGTCTGTCTATGCACTCAATTTCTGTACTTATAAGAGGCCAGGGACAGTTTGTGGACTCTCATCAGTTTGCAGACTGCATTCATTTCCTAGGGCTGTCGGGACAAAATACCACGAACAGTGTGGCTTAGAACAACAGAAACGTACTCTCTTACAACTTCTGGAGCTCTCTAGTCCAAAATCAAGGTGTTGGCAGGGCCATGCTCCCTCCAAAATCTCCTAGGGAAGAAACCTTTC
>NW_007738397.1:26519-28613 GCF_000696425.1 Galeopterus variegatus | reverse complement strand
AAAATCAAGGTGTTGGCAGGGCCATGCTCCCTCCAAAATCTCCTAGGGAAGAAACCTTTCCTTGTCTGTTCTACGTTCTGGTGGATGCTGACATTCCTTGGCATTCCTGTATGAGTCTGTCTTCAAATTTCCTCTTTTGATAAGGACACCAGTCATATTGGATTAGGGCTCACCCTGATGAACACATCTAACTTGATTACATCTACGAAGACCNTGTTCAATCCACTACATGGACCATCATCATATTGCAAAGTTCACTTTCCATAGTCCTCATGGAGAGGGTCCAAGTTTAATTTAAAGGCAGAGTCAGCCTGTAGTTCTCTGCATATGAAAACACAGTTTCTTGGGTAATCGCAACCACTAATTGAGAAGGGCATGGGCTGGGGGCAAGGTTGGGCTAGATGGCAGCTGGAAAAAGGAGCCACATCTGGCCCCACCAGCATCCCAGAAGCCCAGCCTTCTGAGAAGTCCGTGGGAGTCTTTATTCCTGCCTTATATTGGTTGCTTTCAGCAGTGCCAGGGAAAGAGCTGGGCACTGCCATGGACTGGCTCCCTGAGGGAAAACGTGCCAGCTAGAGGTCAGGGGGCACTGCTGCCACCACGAGATAGAAAAAGAACCTCTCTGCTGCCATCATCTCGGGCTCTTNCAAGTACAATGTATTTTGAGAAGTAAAATAACAAAAACCCAAAGTAGCAGAAACCAATTCCAAGTAGCCCAGGAAGCCATGGGAACTTGTTATATGAATACCAGGTTGGGGGTGGGGGTGGGGTCGTTGTCTCCCAGAAACTCAGACAGGAGCAAAGTGGAACCAGAGACGCAGACACCGTCAGGACTGCCTCCTTCCCTGCCTTTCATGCCTGTGCATGTGCTTTGCTCTTCCTTTGCTCTGAAGACGTTTCATCTGCACCTTCTGTTGGAGGGGCTGCAAAGATGGCCAACAGCTTCCAGTCCAGGTGTGGGGTAACTTGAAAACCCTCCTGTTATACGACATTCCCGGGACTCTCTCTGCGTCTCAAATCTCCACTAAGAGGCAGCCAGAAGGGCCTTCTGAATGTGGTCTCCATGCAGTGCTCGCCAAGGAGACAAACTGGAGGAGATGCTGGCAAATGGATGTCAGCCAGTCCACGTGAAGTACGTGACATCCATCTCAAGATGCAGTAGTCAGTGGAGACCCCGGTGTGTCTAGCTCCTTTCTGCACCTTCCCCCTGTGGTGTGGTCTCAGTGGTAAAAGCTGCCTCAGTGTCACCACGCCCTTATTCCCAGTCACACCCCAGGCCACTAAAGGGAAAAACAACAAAGGAGGGACACGGCACGGAAAACCAGCCTGAGAAGAAGGAAATGACCTACCCGAGGTTGACCTATGAACATACAACGTCATCCTTCCACTCAGTCTCAGTCTTTCTGCACATCCTCTTCAGCCTATGAGCTCTCAGTTCTGGAATGAGCATTTATTGAGTGGTGACAGATGGGCCCCTAGAGCCTGGCAAGGTGCCCGGCACTCCATAGATGCTAAGTAAATATTCATTGAATGAATGAATGAAGAAGGCAAAAGGTGCTAATATGGCCTTGGGGGTGAAGGACGGTGTCTCCCAGACCTGAGCATTTATGTCCAGGAAAGGATTTCCCAACGGGACAGACACCGAGCACGGGTTTGGGAGAGAAGCCAACTTTTGCTAACATGTCTTCAGGTTCCCTGAGGCTTGGGCTGTTCCACAGTCAGGACTTGCTCTCTATGCAGCCCACAGGGTGAGATAACAGGAAGCCTCTCAATTGAGATGCAGAAATGGCTGTTTAGCATGTCTGCCTGTCTTTTCCTTTCCTTCAGTTCTTTCTCCTCTGGCCAGAGCAGATTCCCTGCACATCTGGATCTTTCCTCCCTTCCCATTTGTGAGCTCGGTGTGCACATTTTGTTTTTTTATTTTTTAATTTGGAAAACTTTTATTGATTATGCATATTCATGTGGCACAGAGCTGACCGTCAGCACCTGTGCCCAAGATGCGGTGAGCAGATCAGTGCTATCAGCATGCCCACCACCTCCAACTGCAATCACTCCCTGGACGTGCACACTGGAAAGTGCAGCAAACGTGCCCTC
>NW_007738397.1:24031-25660 GCF_000696425.1 Galeopterus variegatus | reverse complement strand
CAGCAGCACGGCAGTGCTTCTAGCCTCACATCCTGCGCTCAGAAAGGTTTTCAGCACTCCAGGAGATGAAAATATCCACCTGTGCGTCTTTCTAGGTGTTTTAGTGCTTCGTTTGTCTACGTTTACTCTTTGACCCCCCCAGACTGATTTTGGTGAAAGGAGTAAGGTGGGGATCCACTTTCGTGTGGTGCATGTTTTCATGGAGAGCCAGTTGTCCACAACCCCATTTATTGAACGTTGTCTTTATCAAATTTAACAAATGTTAAATTTCTCCCTTATCATACACTGAATTTCCATATGAATTAAAAAATTCTATTTCTGGATTCTTAATTCTGTTTCATTGATCAGCCTTCCTATTTCTTCTTCAACTCTAAACTATTTTTGTTATCACGTTAGCTATTATTTAATTCATATTTCCCAGGACTTGTTTCACCTAATTACATCCAACGTCCATGGGAAACATGGTGGGACTGCACTGAAGGAGAGACAAAGAAGCCCTACTGGCCTAGACTGATAACCCCCAGTAAGTGCTGATACAGAACCACCGTGTTCTGACCCTCATGTCCTGGGACCCACAGGGTGAGCCCTCACTCACGGGAGTAGGGGAGTGTTGGGCTTTTTCCTGCATGGACGCCTGCACTTACAGACCAGTTATACGTATATTCTCTCAGTTCCTCCTCCAAACCATGAAGTGAGGTAGCTGCTATTATTCGCTCCATGTCAAAGAGAAAACAAATCTAAAGCTGAGAGAGGTTAAGTGTCATAGCTCACCCAAAATCACACAGCCAGGAAAGGGTGGAGTTGAGCTTAGACCTCTGGAGATCTGTCTGGCTCCAGGTCAAGTTCTTCCTCGGTCAAGTCTCGCCCTCAGTTTTCCTTCTAAGCAGCTGAATTCTAATTCTAAGCGTAGTAAACAGACCTAGTTCTAAAGCTGAATTCTCAATGTCTGCTTCGGATACGTGTCTTCGTTCTCCTATTAGTCTGTGAACTCTTGCTGACCTTTGCCTCCCTGACAGCAGCCAGCACAGAGCCTGGTATAGGAAAGGCAGAAGCCCGTGCGTTGGGCTGTGGGGCGGTAGCACGAACTTATTTGTTGTGATTCTCCGGCTCAAGGAGTAAGTGTGTTTGCTCCACCAGGGACCACGTTTACAAGTGTGGCTGCCCACAGAGGCCACTCACAGCCGCAGTGGTATATATGGTTGGTCTCCACCTCTAATTGTTTCCCCTGAGGCTCTCTTGCCAAGATCCTTTTGGATTTCCTCAGTCTCTCTCGGCTTCATAAGGCCCGCAGAGCTAACCCCCAAGTCAGCTCTCCCCTCCTCAACCCAAACGCAGACTGGAAAGTCGGAATTACTTTCCGGAGCCACCTTGCAAGCCACATGACTCTTCCTAGAGTGTGAGTCTAGCTGGAGTCGTTCCGGGTAGAGCGGACCCTTGTGTGTCCCTAGCAAGGGGACTGGGCTTGTATATTACCCATCCTGGCTTCACTGCATCCCGGAGTCATGGGCAATGGGGCAACAGTGCAGGGCTATCAGATAACCCAGATTCAGGTGGCTTTCTTGGCAAAGCTCAGGCCTCTGCAATCCTTGGCAATCTCGTGCTTCTGGAGATGCGCTCTGTGCCTGTCCC
>NW_007738397.1:20327-23054 GCF_000696425.1 Galeopterus variegatus | reverse complement strand
AGAAATCCTCATCTCCGCCCACCTGTTCGCTTTCCACTCTACGGCCTGCTTTTCAGAAGCAGAAGCCAATTGCCGTTCAGCCCCCAGTCTCTGAGGAAGCCATCAGGAAATAATTCATGGATTGTTGCTGTGCACAGTTCTTAGGTCCTTAAGGCTGTTTTGATCTCTTCTATCGAGCTCCTCACGTCCCTAGTGCTGGGCCTGCGGGCCTCTGGCTGAGGGCAAGGCCTCGCCGAGCTGAGACGGCAGCTCTGCTCCTCCATGAGGGAGACGGCACGTGAGCACTGCAGGCAAGGGAAGACTTCGTGGCCGTCCAAAGCGTCCCTGAAGTCGGGCAAACACGTCAGCGTCTGACAAAGAGTTACAAACATCTCACCGCGTTCGTCCCAAAGCCGACTTAACGTTGGGGAAACAGAGCTTGGCTCGGAGTCTGAGCAGGAAGGGGCTCTGGTCTCATTCTGTCCAGCACCGTCACTGAGTGTTTGGGCTCCTTCCGTGAAGGGGGCCTGGCTGCAGAGCTGGAAGCAGCTTGGCTGGTTTGAGTCAGCTGCTCCACCCATCTCACAGGCGCGATTTGCTGACAATTCCGCCTTCCACCCTCGGGGGTGGAGGTGGGGCTGGGATATCATTTTTGGAAATGCGTGTCACTCATGGAAGTCTCGGTGAAGAGCACGTGGAGACCTTTCCCTTGCGGGTGGTGTTGACAGTGTCTCCGTGGCGCGGGGTAGTTTTGCGTGCAAAGAGGCAGCGTAGGCCACTTTCCTCAGACCTCCAGGTGGAGTCTGCAGAAGAGCAAGGTCAGTCCACTTACTCCAGCACATCTGCATGACATTGGAGTTGGCCCTGACGGCAGCAAGAAGTGACCACCTTCCAAAGTGACGAGCCCGTTCTGTGCTGTAGCACACTCAGCAGCCTTTGCACCAGGAGCTGGCTGTGGAGCAAGCCCTGCCAGCGGCTCTTGAAAATCTGTGTCTGCTCTTCAGACCCAGGTATGCACACTACTGAGGGTAAATGAGCCTTTCCAGGGAATATTCAGGAAGGGGTTGTTTTAAATTATGAATATGTGCAGGAAAACAGAGATCACATCTTTCCAAGTATTGAAACTGATGAAAAACTTTACATGCCAGTTTTAAAATGTATGTGTGTGCGCGCGTGTGTGTGCGTGCACGTGTGTCGGTGTGTGCGTGTGTGTGCATGTGCGTGTGTTTGTGTGTGTGTGCACGCGTGTGTGTGTGCCTGTGTGCGCGTGTGGGTGTGCATGTGCGTGTGTGCGTGTGTGCGTGGGTGTGCATGTGTGTGTGCGTGTGTGCGTGCGTGTCTGTGTGCCTGTGTGCGTGTGTGTGTGCGTGTGCATGTGTGTGCGTGTGTGTGTGTGTGCGTGTGTGCGCTTGAACAGTTTTTCGAAATTCTTTGGGAGGGACCCTGCAATTATTAAGCATCTGAAAAGCTGTCTGTGTTACGTCTCTCATTCCTACTTTAGGATGAAAGCTGAACACCAGCAGGAAATGATCAAGTTGTACTCGAACCAGTGGTTCCCAGACTTTAGAGGCATTAGAGACGCCTGCAGAGCTTGTTAAAACAGATTTGTGGGCCCCACTGCCAGAGTTCCTGACTCAGCAGGTCAGCGGTGGGGCCTGAGAATCTGCATCTCTAACAAGTCCTGGAGGCTGCTGCTGCTGCTGCTCCACAGGCCCTGCTTTGAGGACCTCTGGTCTGACCACATGCGTTTTCCGGTGGTGGCTGAGACGAGCTCCTCGGGAATCGAGTTAGTCTTTTCCTCTCGGCGCCTCCCTGTGTCCAACGCTCCCCGTCCTGTACTGGAATGGCCGGGTTTTCTCCCCCCACTGATGGTGAACAGGAACTGGGCTGTTCACCTTTGTTTCTTCTCTCGCCCTCCGCCTCCCTTTGACCGGCTAGTTCCTGCTCTTTCGTCAAGTCTCAGCAGAGATGTCACCTCTTTCCTGATCAGAGCTGCTTAGGTCCCCTTCCCGGGTGCTCTTTGTCAGCCTTGACCCTGCCCCCATGTGCTACGAGTCACGTTAGAATCGTCTGTTCTTTTCTGTCCCTCCCACCAGATGGTGAACCCCTTGAGGGGAGGGACTGTGTCCGGGAGGTGGCTGGTAGTGAGTCGTGGGGTGAGGCCATGAGGTCTTGGTCTCCAAAACCATGGGAATAGAGAAGAAGGGATGGATGGAAGAGATACTGCAGAGGAAGACTCTTCTCAGTGCCTGCTCCACAGTGTGTGTCTGGAAATGCTTAGTTAATTAAACAGACACATGGTTTGCTGACCGATGGGGTATGGAGAGTAAGGTGGAGGCGGGATCTAACATTTGGGGAGCCCCTAATATGGGCCAGACTCTGACAGAGACAGCAAAGTTGAAAATGGCAAACTTTGGGGCAAAATCATGAGCCGCATGGTATTTAAGGTGATAGCAGATGCACGAATGGAGACGCACATCTGGAGAAGTGGAACAGGAGCTGCATCGGTTATAAATCATACGACAGGAGTTGGGAGCAGAGCAAAGAGCACAGACACAGGGGTCAGACACATGCCTCTGGTCAGCTTAGTCCCGTCCAGCCAGCCCCCGTGAATACCTCAGACCTTATCATTCTGGTGGTGCAAGGAAGGTAAACGCAAACCTTGCCAGCCAGAGCTCTGGCTGGGCCTGCCAGCCCCGCTCGCCTGCCCACATGTAGGCAAAAGTCAGAAGGGAACAGAGACACCCA
>NW_007738397.1:18369-19811 GCF_000696425.1 Galeopterus variegatus | reverse complement strand
ATATAATTGTGTCTGAGTCCATCCATGTTGCTGTGAGTGGCAGTATTTCATTCTTTTTTGTAGCAGAGTAGTATTCCATTGTGTAGATATACCACATTTTCCTTATCCACTCATCTGATGATGGACATTTGGGCTGGTTGCAACTCTTGGCTATTGTAAATAGTGCTGCAACAAACACGGGAGTACAGGTCACCCTTTGACATGATGATTTCCATTCCTCTGGGTATATTCCCAGCAGTCGAGTAGCTGGGTCATATGGTAGATCTGTCTGTAATTGTTTGCGGAACCTCCATACCATTTTCCATAGAGGCTGCACCATTTTGCAGTCCCACCAGCAATGTATGAGAGTTCCTTTTTCTCCACAACCTCGCCAGCATTTATCATTCTCAGTCTTTCAGATATTAGCCGTCCTCACTGGAGTGAGATGGTATCTCAAAGTGGTTTCGATTTGCATTTCCCAAATCCTGAGCGGTGTTGAGCATTTCTTCCTGTGTCTGTTGGCCATTCCTACATCCTCCTTTGAGAAATGCCTATTCAGCTCCTTTGTCCATTTTTTAATTGGTTCACTTGGTTTTTTTTTTTTTTTCTGTGAAGTTGTTTGAGTTCTTTGTGTATTCAGGATATTAATCCTCTGTCAGCTGTATATTTTGCAGATATTTTCTCCCACTCTGTTGGCTGTCTTTTCTCTCTGTTAATTGTTTCTTTTGCTGTGCAGACCTTGTTAGGTTGATACAATTCCATTTGTTTATTTTTTCATTGGTTACCTGTGCTTTTGGGGTCCTATTCATGATGTCTGTATCCACTCCTGCTTCCTGGACTGTTTCCCCTATGTTTTCTTTAAGGAGTTTTTTTTTTTTCCTTTTTGTCTTTTTTCATGTCCGGCAATAAATCGCAACCCTCAGTGTCACGCCCATACCGGACCGGGACCGGAAACAGGATCGCAACCCTTGGCATTGCACCTGTACCTCGCTCAGCCAGTGAGCGGGAACCGGTCTGTATGTGGGATCCGAAACCTCGGCGGGAGCGCCGCCACGCTCCCAAGCGGCGCACTGTAGCACTGTGCCACTGAGCCGGCCCTTCTTTAAGGAGTTTTATTGTTTCAGGATGTATATTTAATTCTTTAATCCATTTTGAGTTGATTTTGGTATACAGTGAGAGGTATGGGTCTAGTTTCATTCTCCTACATGTGAATGTCCAGTTCTCCCAGCACCATTTACTGAAGAGGCAGTCTCTTCCCCAGTGTGCAGTCTTGGTGCCTTTGTCAAAGATCAGGTGGCTGTAGGTCATTGGGTTGATTTCTGGATTCTCCATTGTGTTCCATTGGTCCGTGTGTCTGTTTTTATGCCAGTACCATGCTATTTTGGTTACTATGGCTTTGTAGTATAGTTTAAAGTCAGGTAGTGTTATGCCTCTGGCTTTATTATTTTCTTTTTTTGCTCATG
>NW_007738397.1:15803-17321 GCF_000696425.1 Galeopterus variegatus | reverse complement strand
AAAAAAAATCCATTCCAGCTAGTTTAGGGAAAAGAGGTTTGCTACAGAAGTGTTGAATAAGCTTATATAATTGTTGGGCGAGCCAAAGAGGTGAACTCTGGGCTTATCTTGCAGAAACAAATTACTGAGCGGAGTGGGGTCGGGCCAGCTCTGGACCCAGCTGGTCTGTTATGATCTTCTCCAGCAAGAGGATGGCTCACACCCCGACTCTCTCCCGGGTAAAACTCAGTTTCAAATGAAGAATTTAAATCACATCTGGAAACCTATCTGCAAAGGCGTCTGGGAAGGTCATTTCTAACTTTCCAGCCATTGCAGCATGGCAAGGCACACTGGAAGGAGCTTGGACTCTCCAGCTCATTCATTTGTCAGAGGACACTGAGAATATGTTGGTATCTCTCCTCCCACAGGTTATATCCACACGTTTGTACATATGGAGAGATCTCTCTGATGTCACCTCTCGTCACTGTTACTGTTGTGTACTACTCGGTTTGGGTTTTTTTTTTCCTATCCTCCAGCTATGCCAAGCTCATTCCCATTTTAGGACCACTGCAATTTCTATGTCTTCTGCTTGGAACCCTGTGGCCCCAGATCTTCATCTGGCCCTTGCTTCCTTCCTCCCTCCCTCCCTCCGTTCCTCCCTTCGTTCCTTCCTCTCTTGCTCTTTCACTTTTGTGTGTGAAATATTTCAAACATACAGAAAAGTTATAGAGAATAGTGTAACAAACACCCATGTATCTACCCCACAACTTTAACAGTCTTAACAGTTTGCAGTGTTTTGCTTCAGAATTTTCTGATAGCAGTGACAACTTTAAACTGCCACCGCGCCAAAAACAGCAGAAAACGAAACACCATAAATAAATGGAAAGTTAAGCCACAACCTGGCAGAAGATATTTGCTATGCATAAAACTGTATAGTATTAGTAGCTATATTCTAGAATTTAAGGAATTCCTATCTAACAAAAGGTTCCCCCGCTTACTCCCCACTGACAAGAACTTAATCACGTGATCACTCCTAGTGACAAGAGCGACCAGGAAATATTGTCTTTATTTTGAGCTGCCATGTGCCAGATACGGAGGAGGGAGAGGACAGACGTTGGACGACAGCTCGCAGTCTCTGCCGCACTCTTGCTAGAGGTTTCTATCTAGCTCACCTCACTGTTTTGTCAAAGAACGTATTTTAAAAATCCTCTCTCTTGTTTCTTTGCTTTCTGTTTCATTAATATGTGCTCTTATCTTTATATTTCCTTCTCATGCTTTCCTTAGGATTATTCTGTAAATGTTTTTGTTAGCTTCTTGAGTTCAGCACAATTTATTTTCAGTCTTTCACGATTTTTTAGGCCTTTCAAAGTTTGAAGTTTTTATTGTGAAATGATTTTAGACTTACAGAAGAGTTACAAGGATAGTAGAGAGACTTTCTGTACACTATTCAACCAGCTTCCCCTAACGTTAACATCTGACCAAGTCACGATCCACTCCGTAAAACTAGGAAGTTCACGCTGGGTCAATAATCAAGTAAGC
>NW_007738397.1:13432-15029 GCF_000696425.1 Galeopterus variegatus | reverse complement strand
GCGTCCTTCTCAATACATCATATCAGGGGAAACACGATCTCCAGAGGACTTATCACTGGGGACGTTAACTCTGGTGACTTGGTTTAGGAGGTGTCTGCCAGGTTTCTCCACTGTAAAGTTCCTATTTTCCCTTTCGGTCAATCCTGAGACGGGAGTAACTAAGTCTAGCTCACCCTCAAAGAGAGGAAAATTACGTTCTACCTCCTGAAGGTAGGACTACGAGAGAATTTGTGGACGTCTGTTAAAATCGCTACAGGGGAGACATTTGAGGCCACGCAACTTTCCCATTTCCCCTTAAAGTTTCGTTCACTCATTTCAGCATCCACTGGTGGATCTTGCTGACAGCAATGACCACTCTGTTGTTCTAATGGTGATTTTCTGTTCCCCCCATTCCAGTCTTTCACGATTTTTAATCCATGTATTTCAGGCTCAAACTTCCTCTCTCAGGACCCCTGCCTTCTATAAGTTTTGATATGCAACACTTTCATTGTCATCAAGCTCTAAATATTTCACAAT
This sequence comes from Galeopterus variegatus, assembly GCF_000696425.1. Classification (NCBI taxonomy): domain Eukaryota; kingdom Metazoa; phylum Chordata; class Mammalia; order Dermoptera; family Cynocephalidae; genus Galeopterus; species Galeopterus variegatus. The sequence continues at coordinate 14,513 of NW_007738397.1, read as the reverse complement.
TTCTGCCATTATTGGCTCTGTTGCCAATGAGTTATTTAGGAGGGCATTTTAAGGCTCCAAATACACGTGTGTTTGATTTTAACCTATCATTTTAAAGTTTGTTTTACATATAATGTAGAACAATGGTTCTGTATGGTCAGAGAAGGTGTATGTATCCTGTACAATACTGATTCTTTGAAGTTTGTTGAAACTTCATTTGTGACCTAGTTATGTGGTCAAATTTTATGACTGTCCCACGTGCACTTGAAAAAAGCCTATATTCTCTATGTAGCGGGTCTTTCCGATTGATCTCAGTTTGTTGTTCAAATCATCTATACCCTTACCAATATTTTGTGCTTGGTCTGCTCATTTTTGGTAGATGTGGCTTAAAACTTTCCTCTGTGATTGTGCATTTGTTAGTTTCTTCTTGTAATTCTGTCAGCTTTTGCTTTATACATTTTAAAGTTACGTAATGTTGTGCATCTAAGCTCATGATTTTATACTTGGTAGACTATTTCTTCATTATTATGTAGTGTCCTAATTTCATTGGTAATAATATTTTTTGCCGCAAGTTCTATTTTGCCTGGTTCCATTTCTTAGTATTTGCATGGTATATTTTTTCCATCCTTTTATTTTCAACCTTTTAGCACAGCTTTATTTTAGGTGCGTCTCTTGTAAGCACTATATGGCTGACTTTAAAACAAACTCTGCAGAGACTTCTGGTCAAGATGGCAGAATAGACGTTCCCCAGCGTCACTCTCTCCCACAAAACAATGAATTTACAACTACAAAAATGTAGCATCAGCCAAGCTGGGGCCACTGGAGTTCACAGGAAGAGGAGGAGAGACCTATGGAAGTCATGAAGGCAGGACAAAGCACGGAGAGAGAAAGAAAAAGCTGCTCTCAGTGTTTCAGGCCGTGGCCACTTTAATGCTGAAACACATGGAGCAGGAGCGGGCTGGAGCCAGAGCTGTGCCCTTTAGATGGAGTTGCTTGGAAGCGGAAGGGGAGAAGAGGACTTTGGTGGCTCCCAGGACAGCAAGACCACTGAGAGGGTTCCTGTGGACCCACACAGGAGCGAGGAGCCAGAACAACTGGAAAA
>NW_007738397.1:11488-12229 GCF_000696425.1 Galeopterus variegatus | reverse complement strand
CCACTCACACCACCAGCACTCCAGGGTCCCACCCAGAACCTGAGGATTGGAGTCAAGGACCGGATCCCACTCCCACATACCAGCACACCACCAATGCCTAGGTGCCTGCCTGGGGACCCTGGGCTAGCAGCCAGGGACTGGACCCCCTTCCCACAACCAGACATGCTGTGACAGTGCCTCAGGGCCCCACGAGGGGTTGCAAGGCATGGAGAAGGGGACCAGACCTCCCTCCCACAACCAGGCACACCACACCAGTACCTCAGGGTCCACCCGAGGACCCGAGGCATGGGGAAGGGGACCGGAACCCCTCCCACCACTAGTCACACTGCACCAGCGCCTTGGGGCCTGCCCTCCATGCTCTGGAGAATGGGACTGGAGCCTCCTCCCAAAACCAGGCACCCCATGCCAGCACCCTCGCACCCTCCTTGGGACCCAAGGCATGGGGAAGGGGACGGGAACCCCTCCCACAACTAGTCACACTGCACCAGTGCCTTGGGGCCTGTGCTGGGACCTGGGGCATGGAGAAGGGGACCAGATCCCTCTCCTACCACCAGGCACACGGCACCAGTGCCTTGGGTCTGCCCATGGACCCGAGGCATGGAGCTGAGGACTGGACCCCCTTCCCACAACCAGGCAACCTGTGCCAGTGCCCTGGGTCCCACACAAGGACCTGGGGTATGGAACCATGGACTGGAGCCCCTTCCCACAGTCGGGCACCCTGTGCCAGCACCGTGGGGCCTG
>NW_007738397.1:8831-9585 GCF_000696425.1 Galeopterus variegatus | reverse complement strand
ATAAATAAATAAATAAAACTGCACAATTATTTGTGTCTTTTAGTAGATGATTTTCATATCTTTACATTTAGTAGTTATTGATCTATTTGAATGTATTTTTATGATCTTACTTAGTGGTATCTGTTTATCTTCTTATTCACTTAATTTTGCCACCCTCTGCTTGTTTGGAAGCTATAGCTTCAATCTCTGCAATTTTAGTAATTTCCCTTAAAAGTTTTAACAGATATACTCGGCCATAATCATTTCTAAGGCGATCTTAACTTACTCAGAATTTCTACCCTCCTCTCAAACANGGGCATGGACTAGGGGACCATACCCCCCTCCCACAACCAGGCACACTGCGCCAACACCTCAGGGCTCACCTATGGACCCGGGGTAAGGAGCTGGGGACCGGGCCCCCCACACAACCAGGCACTCTGGGACAGCGCATCAGGGCCCTGCCCATGGACCCGAGGCATGAAGAAGGGGACCGGACTCCCATCCCACAACCAGGCACATTACACCAGTTCCTCGGGTCTGCCCGTGGACCTGAGGCATGGAGAAGGGGACCGGATTCCCCTCCCAAACCAGGCACCCCATGCCAGCACCTCAGGGCCCACCCGGGGACCTGGGGTATGGATCCTGGGACCCGGAGTATGGAGCCTGGGACCCGAGCACTCCTCCCACAACTAGGCCCCCCCTGCCAGTGCCTTGGGACCCACTCGGTGACCCGGGGCATGGAACTGGGGATCAGACACTCTCCACAACCAGGCAC
>NW_007738397.1:7596-8005 GCF_000696425.1 Galeopterus variegatus | reverse complement strand
AACACCGTAGTTTGTGTCCTTCCATATAACCAAATACAGACATTTGTATACGTACACTTACATAAATACGTAGGTATTTTTGTCACTTCCGTTTCATAAAATCGGGCTCACATTACACACATTTTTGACAACTTTTTTCTCACTTAGTAGTTGATGTGAATTTCTCCCAATCAGTTGTCGTAGCTCTGATCGTTCTTTTTAATGTCTGCATAATAATGGAGGGTGTGCATTGAACTATTCCCCCCTGTTGGTCATTCACATTATTTCCAGTTTTTTGCCACTGCGAGAAACGTGTCAATAAACATCCTTTTCACGTAGATCTTTGTCTTGGGGGCTTTTCTTTCTCTTTCTCTGGGAATAGGTGTTGCCTGGTTGCTTTCCCCAAAAGACTGTGCTCTCTCGTTTCCTC
>NW_007738397.1:5164-5548 GCF_000696425.1 Galeopterus variegatus | reverse complement strand
TGCCAGCAAGGGGGACTGACGCTGAGTCCCCGACGTGGACTCCCTGAAGCGACCGACTGCACATTCAGTGCCAGTCAACTACACTGGGCCCCTTTTGTCCTGAAATGGCAGGCAGTGTGTCCTCGGTGGGATGGATGTGACGGATAACTCATTAGACCTACATGTGACTGTATGGGACGCTCTCTGAGGTATGTCGTGTGAAAGCAAGGTGCAAGACAGCAAATATAGTTTGCTAGGCTTGTGCAAAGCAAAAAAGGATGTCTATTCCTCCCTGCTTCTATCTCCATGGCATGACTTGGGAAGGACACATAGCCAGCTGGTTAATGGCCTGGGGAGGAAGACTGCAGGGGAAGGGCGAGAGGGAGAGTCACTTTCCACTGTGTA
>NW_007738397.1:2800-3152 GCF_000696425.1 Galeopterus variegatus | reverse complement strand
TATGATGTGGGATAAATTATTTCTGTTTTTAGTTTGCATTTCCAGATTAGCGATGGTGAGCACTGGAATTCCCTGTCCTTTGAATTAACTCGGGGGTTGGCAAACTACGGCCTGTGGCCGCCACCCAGCCTGCCGATAAAGTTGTAGTGGGGCACAGCCACCTCTAAATCTCCCACGACAAGAAAGCCAGCAGCCACCGCCTGGAGTGCAGTGCTGCCCTCAAGTGTTGCTCTCTGAGCTCAGCAGTGACACTGACTCAGTCAGTGACACTGACTCGTGTTGTCCCCTGCCACCCACTTGGAGGGAGGGCGTCTCCTTCCCACTGCAGATTCCCTTCCAGTCGAGCCCCTGG
>NW_007738397.1:0-853 GCF_000696425.1 Galeopterus variegatus | reverse complement strand
CAGCGGGTTGTAATTAAAATCCTTCTCAGACTCTCTGGCTGCCTTGTCTCTGTCGGGGAGTCCGGGCCACGCTCCGAGCAAGAGCCCTGCAGTCCACTGGCTGTAGTGACCTGGGTCTGGGGACCATGTGGCTCTGCCCCTCCACGCACTATGCCGTTCTGCGCTCGTCTGCTCTTCCCGTGGCCTCGTGGCTCCCATGCATCAGCACTAGCTCCCCAGCCCCTAAGCAGGAGCAAATCAGCCCTTCCAGAGCTTCGGCCCGTCTTCCCTCCCCTCCCCGGGCGCTTCATCCTAGTTCTCCCCTCTTTCCCCTGCAGTTCCCCCTGGCTCCACGAGGGTCAGCCTCTCCTCCACAGTGATTTCCACAGCGATTACAGCACTCGAGGTCGCTCATCCCCTTCTCGGGCCCACTTCTCTGTCTGGACTCACCGTCAGCCACTGGGGCCACTGTGCACATGGACACCTCAGCCGGAACGTGTGCGCTGTCCTCGTTTCCTCTTTTGCCCTCACCTGCCACTTCTCCCGCCTTAGTNTTTCATAGTGATGGAAGAGACATCTGCTCTGTGATAGTATTGGGGGACCTGATCATGCCTCACAGCATTGGACAGGCCATTTGGGCAGCAAATCAACAGAGTAACCATTGCTCTTTTAGAGGGAGAGAAGAAATCTAGGGTAATTAGAGGGGAGGGGGGATGGGGAGAGATTGGACAAGGGGCATAAAGAATAAGTACAGTTTGTACCAATATATATGCTAGAGATATTGACTTGATCCACATATCTCAATGTTGAACCGCAAAATATGTATAATCAGTTTTCATTCAATAAAAATAAAAATTATAAATAAATAAATAAA
>NW_007738396.1:63341-70984 GCF_000696425.1 Galeopterus variegatus | reverse complement strand
AAATTCTGCTGTGAATTCATATGGTCCCAGACTTTTCTTTGTTATGAGCCTTCTGATAACAGCTTCAATCTCCTTTATTGTAACCGGTCTGTTCAGATTTTCTACATCTACTTGGCTCAGTTTTTGTAGCTTGTGTGTGTCCAGAACATTATCCATTTCCTCCAAATTTTAAAATTTTTTGGCTTATAGTAGTCTCAAATGATTCCTTGTATTTCAGATGTATCAGTTGTAATATCAAATTTTTCATTTCTAATTTTTGTTATTTGGATCTCCTCTCTTCTTTTTTTAGTTACTCGTGCTAAAGGTTCATCAGTTTTATTCATCTTTTCAGAAAACAAACTTTTTGATTCATTGATCTTTTGTAATGTTTTTTGGGTTTCAATTTCTTTAAGTTCTGCTCTGATCTTAATTATTTCTTTCCATCTGCTAACTTTGGGTTTGTATTATTCTTGTTTTTCTAATTCTTTAAGGTGAAGTGTTAAGAAGATATATGAATGGCCAACAGTCATATGAAAAAATGCTCAATATAACCCAGCATTTGGAAAATGCAAATCAAAGCCACACTTCAATACCATCTCACCCGAGTTAGGATGGCTAATATCCAAAAGACTGTGAACAATAAATGCTGGCGAGGTTGGGGAGGAAAAGGAACTCTCATACATTGTTGGTGGGACTGCAAAATGGTGCAGCCCCCATGGAAAATGTTAAGGAGGTTCCTCAAGCAATTACAGATAGATCTACCATATGTCCAGCTATCTCACTGCTGGGAATATACCAAGATGAATGGAGATCATCAAGTTGAAGGTATACCTGTTCCCCAATGTTCACTGCAGCACTCTTTACAAAAGCTAAGAGTTGGAACCAGCCCATATGTCCAACATCAGATGAGTTGATATGGAAAATGTGGTATATCTACATAATGGAATACTACTGTGCTATAAAAAAGAATGAAATACTGCCATTTGCAATGCCATGGATGGACCTAGAGAGAATTATATTAAGTGAAATAAGTCAGGCACAGAAAGAGAAATATCACAAGTTCTCACTTATTTGTGGGATCTAAAAATAAATAAATAAATGTACAAAACATCGGGGTGGAGAAGACATAACAATTACAATTCATTGAATTTGATACAAGAAGCAAACAGAAAGGACATTGTTGTGAGGGAGGGGGAGTGGGAAGAGGGAGGGAGGTTTCAGTAACTGGCCACAATAATCAACCATATTGTATATTCACAAAATAACGTAACCAGATAAAGACACAACAAAAAAGAAAATTACAGGCCAATATCCTTGATGGACATAGATGCAAAGATCCTCAACAAAATATTAGCAAGCAGAATACAGCAACACATCAAAAAAATTCCACACTATGATCAAGTGGGATTCATCCCAGGGATGCAAGGATGGTTCAACATATGCAATTCAGTAAATGTGATACAACATATCAATAAAATCAAGGATAAAAACCATATGATTATCTCAATAGATTTAGAAAAAGCATTTGACAAAATTCAACATCTCTTCATAATAAAGACTCTCAGCAAATTAGGTACAGAAGGAAAATATCTCAACATAATAAAAGCTATTTATGACAAAGCAATTGTCAATATCATAACATAGTATTGGAAGCACTAGCCAGAGCAATCAGGCAAGAGAAAGAAATAAAGGGCATCTAAACTATAAAGGACAAAGTCAAACTATCCCTGTTTGCAGATGACATGATCTTATATACAGAAAAACCTAAAGATTCTACCAAAAAAATCTTAAAGCTGATTAACCATTTCAGTAATTTGGCAGGATACAAACCCAACACCCAAAAATAAATAGCATTTTTATACTCCAGTAATGAACTAGCAGAAAAAGAAATCAAGAAAGCAAGCTCATTTACATTAATTGCCAAAAAAATTAAATACCTAGGAATCAATTTAACCTAGGAGGTTAAAGATCTCTACAATGAGAACTACAAAACACTACTGAAAGAAATTAAAGGGGACAAGAAAAGGGAGAAAGACATATCATGCTCTTGAATGGGAAGAATTAATATCATGAAAATGTCCATTCTACACAAACAATCTATAGATTCAATGCAATCCTGATGAAAATACCACTGACTTTCTTCTCAGAAATAGAAAAAGCCTTCTAAATATTCATATGGCAAAACAAAAGACTTCAAATAGCCAAAGCAATTCTGAACAAAAAAAATAAATAAAGCTGGAAGCATAACACTACCCAACTTCAAATTGTATTATAAAGCTATTGTAACCAAAACAGTGTGGTACGGGCATAAATACAGACACCCAGATCAATGGAACAGAATAGGAAACCCAGTAATTAACCCTCATACTTACAGCCAATTGATATTTGAGAAAGCCAGCAAGAACATACATTGGGAAAGAGACTGCCTCTTCATTAAGAGGTGCTGGGAAAGTTAGACATTCATATGTGGAAAAATGAAGCTGGACCTGTTCCTCCCAGCATATAACAAAATCAACTAAAAATGTATTAAAGACTTAAATATAAGACCTGAAGCCAAAAAATTACTAAAGAAAAATACAGAGAACACCCTTCAGATAAGAGGACTGGACAAAGACTTTATGAATAAGACAATGAAAGCACAGGCAATAAAAGAAAAAGTAAATAAATGGGGTTATATCTACTCTTTTCTTTCTAAATCATGGGCCATTGGACCTCATGAGGGAAACCAGGGCACTGTGACCACATTCATCTCGTTGGTCTTCTCAGATTATCCACACCTCCAGGCACCCTACATTCTGGTGTTCTTACACATCTACGCAGTTACTCGGGTGGGGAACTACTGCATACCTGTGGTCATGTGGAAAAATCTCAGTCTTCATACATCCATGTACTTTTCTGCAGCCATTTATTTTCATTGAATATTTGTCATCCCAATGTATCCACACATAAATTGATACAAATCTTACTTGTAGAAAACAAATGTATCTTCTTCAAAGGATGCAGGTCACAATTTTTCACTGGATACTCATCTGTGGTTATAGAATTGTTCATGCTAGCATTGACATTCTATGACCACTTTGTCACTGTTTGCAATCCCCCTCTTTACTCTAGTTGCTATGTCTCATAAGCTCTTTAGTCTCCTTGTAGCTAAAACTCACATATGGGGTGGACTCTGTTCCTTGACACTCAAATATTCCCTTTTGGTTCTATATTACTGTGGCTCTAACATCATAAATCACAGTGGTTGCGAGCACTTTCTGTACTCGCTGAATCCTACTCTGATTCTTTCATAGATACATGCCATGTTTATTCATTCATACCTTAAATAAGGCTTGTAGCCTGTGATCATTCTAGCTATTATTGTTGTCACTATCAAGATGTCTTGTACTGGTGTACTTTGTAAATCTCTCTCCACCTGTGCTTTCCTCTTGACTCCCATCGCCATTTTGGGGGGTCATACTCCTTCTCTTCTGTGTGCCCAAATACCAGAGCTGATGGCTCCTGGTCAAAGTGACCAATGTGATATTCAGAGTCATGATCTCCATGGTGACCCCATGAGCCTTAGGAGGAAAGTTGGGAAAGAGACAGTCAGGAGGATATTTAACTCCATACAGCATTCTCAATCAATATAAGTCAAAGTAATGTATATTTACTTATGTACCAACTGTGCTCAATTTTTTTTCGTATATGTTTTTAGTGATAGTTTCCCTTTATTTTAAGTGAATATAGATTTATGTTTTAAATCAATTAAATATTGCATGTGTCATTGTTTTTAGTGCCTGGAATGTCTCAAAATTACCTCTGATTTAATACACATATAATTAATGCATTCTGATTCACTTCACTTCAGGGGGTTTCATAAAGAAATGTATTTCAAAATCTCTTTTCTTTACTCTATGGAAGTCAGGATTAAGAAGAAGGTGTCTACATTTAGGGTCTTATGATGAATGAAATTTATGCTGTGGTTAGCTTTAAGTTGTGCTTAATAAAAGTGCTACAAACATAGAGGTGACAACCTTTCCTGGATCCACATTCAAGTGTTCATCAATGACTCGTATTACTCTGGAAGTTCTATAAAACACAACTTTTTGTTTTTCCTTAAAACTTTATTGCAAGTCAAACAAAGACCCTCCAGTTTACATTACGGATAATATTATCTCACATTAAACAAGCAGATGATGAATATATAACAAATATCTGTCCACATCACTTATTTTTGAGTATGAATATAATGTATATGAATGGTGTTGAAATCACTGTGAATATCACAAAAAATTTCAAGTTATTTCTAACAAAACTTCCTTCTATTGCTAAGTGATACAAAGAAAAATACCAGCACAGCGTACTTTTTGATCACTTATTCTCACAATAAACTTATCCCTCCTGTCAGTCTTCTTCCTAGCAGTAAACCACATCTATATCTACTTAGTGGCTTTAAAAAAGGACAATCATTATTTACCTGTGGCTTCTCAATTAATGCACTTGTCAATTAATGCAGTTGTTACTATTTGCAAAATAAATCTACTTCTCCAAGAGTCTGCTCTCTGAGCCATCATTGTCATTAAGTTGGTCTTCAGCAGTTGATAAAAAATTAATCTACTTTCTTTGTTTATTAATCTTATGTCAGCCATTAATCACAAATTTTCTATTATAATATTTTAAAATGTAAAATCAGTTTATTTCATTCCTATCTTACTATTGTCCAACAATTTCCTATCATATTTGTGATGAAAACCTAACCATTTACCAAATGTGGCATTTCCCTCACTCTCTAAGGTCATCATTTTAAATTTAAAATATATTGAAAAATATGTTTTAAACAAACACCCATATAACTCTCAAGTAGATCAATAGATAAAACATTGCCAGAGATTTTAAACCCTTTCATTCTACACCAAGCAAAAGTGAACAGTATGACTTTTACCGTAATGGTAAACTTGATTTTTATATGGATTCATTCTCTACGTAAGTGTCTCAAAATTACAAATTGCTATTCCCTCTTTGCAAAGTTTATGAGAAGGAAATTATGCAGTACATATTCCATGTATCTGACTTTTATAAATGAGCATTTACAGATTATTCACGTTTTTGCACATATTCGTAGTTTGCTTAATTTTGTTCCCATTTGCTATTTCATGGCATAAATATTCCAGATTTTTTCTTTAATTCAGTTTGTAATGATGGACATTGGGATGTTTAATTTTGGGGCATATATATATGACTGTATTGTGTGTCTGTATTCATTAGAATGGATTTCACACCTAGAAGTTTTGTGCATTTAATTATCAATTTTTAAAGGGTTTGTGTCAGTTTATGCTACTAATAGCAATGTGTGCTAATTCTTAAGTTATTATCCTCTTACTCACCAGCAGTTAGTATTATCAGATTTTAGGATTTACACCTGTTTGCTTTATGTAAAACATTTTGTTATAGCTTTAATTTGAATGTTTATTATTGTTGAGGTAGGGCACATTATAATATTTTACTGAGATATATGACTGAATTGTCTGTATGTACTCATTAGAATGGAGTTCACACCTAGAAGTATTGTGTTTAATTATCAATTTTTAAAGAGTTTGTGTCAGTTTATACTACTAACAGAAATGTGTGCTAATTTTTACGTTATTATCCTCTTACTCACCAGCACTTAGTATTATCAGATTTTAGGATTTACACCTGTTTTCTTTATGTAAAACATTTTGTTAGAGCTTTAACTTGAATGTTTATTATTGTTGGGGTATGGCACATTATAATATTTCACTGAGTTTTTTACTTTTGTAAAGTGCCTTCATATGTCAATTTACCAGATTTCCTTTAAATTATTTGTCTTTATAAATAAATGAATTTCTTGTATATTACTAGTATCATCCCTTTGTGAGTTGTATACCTTGAATATATATTTGCATTTTGGATTTACTCTTTACTTACTCAATATCCTTTGATAAACAACAAATTTGAATTTTAACTTAGTCCACTATATTCCTCTTCTAATTGTTTTGCAATTGTTAAAGATTGTATTTATCTATGCTTCAGGTCAAAAAGATATTCCTTTGCATTATATTCAAGAATGTATTTGGTCTTCCAATTTTTAAAAATTTTTTTCATGGAAGGCATGATTCGTAGGTGTATCACAGATTGTTTTATTTGTAAAACACTGTGAGTTTTCTCTTTGTCTTTGTCATGCTTCCCCTTAGGCAGAAAGAGGACAATTCCCATGTGATTGCCTGGAATAATACAAAGTGTGTGAAAGTCTTGAAAACTATAGAAAAAGCTTTAAATGATCCAGTGTAGTTTGAATATTTTCTCCATGTGCTTATGCTTTCTACCTGTAGAGCCACACATTATCGATAGCAAGTGCCCCTTCCACCTGGTCCTGAAATGAGAACATATGGGAAGGTGAGTGCGTATGTTCTGAGTCAAACCCAGTACAGCAGAGGGGTGATCAACACCAACACTGATTAACCACTTTAATTTTACTCATACTAATATTCCACTGCAACATGATGTTTACTAAAGAACAAATCCTTTCTCTCCTTATTGCTCTGCAATCCCAATATTGTCATAAACAATGTGCCTATATAGGCTCATCAGCATTAAGGTTATCTGTTGCTGTAATAATTATATTAAAGAATTATGGCTTGGACAAACATTTAATTGGACAGAAGTTGAGAAAAATGACAAAGAACAAATAATATTTGAAGGGATGATAGTTAAAAATTATCCAGAATTAAAGGACATCAAATTACATATATATATTTTTATGCAACATAATAGTAAAAGGGTAGAAAACACAAGAAATCAAAAAGAAAATTACATTAAAAAGAGCAATAGAAACAAATTGTAGACTCCCTTCAAAGTGGCAATTTGATTTTATCAAATGCTTTTTCGGCATCAATAGAGATGATCATATGGTCCTTGTGTTTGATTTTATTAATATGGTGGATCACATTTATTGATTTGTGTATGTTGAACCAACCTTGCTTCCCTGGGATGAATCCCACTTGATCGTGGTGAATGATCTTACATATGTGTTGTTGTATTCTGTTTGCTAATATTTTATTGAGGATTTTTGCATCAATATTAATCAAGGATATCGGCCTGTAGTTTTCTTTCTTGGGTATATCTTTACCTGGTTTTGGTATCAGGATGATGTTTGCTTCATAGAATGTGTTTGGAAGCTTTGCTTCTGCTTCAATCTTTTGGAATAGTTTGTAAAGAATCGGTGTCATTTCCTCTTTGAATGTTTGGTAAAATTCTGCTGTGAATCCATCTGGTCCTGGGCTTTTCTTTGTTGGGAGCTTTCTGATAACAGCTTCAATCTCCTTTATTGTTATTGGCCTATTCAAGTTTTCTATATCTTCTTGGTTTAATTTTGGAAGCTTGTGTGAGTCCAGAAATTTATCCATTTCCTCCAGGTTTTCGAACTTGTTGGCATATAGCTGTTTATAGTAGTCTCGGATGATTCCTTGCATTTCAGTTGGGTCAGTTGTAATATCACCTTTTTCATTTCTAATTTTTGTTATTTGAATCTTCTCTCTTCTTTTTTTTGTTAGCCATGCAAGTGGTTTGTCGATTTTATTTATCTTTTCAAAAAACCAACTTTTTTATTCGTTGATCTTTTTTTTTTTTTTTTTTTTTTGTCTTTTTGTCTTTTTCCATGTCCG
>NW_007738396.1:45881-62530 GCF_000696425.1 Galeopterus variegatus | reverse complement strand
CAACCTTGCTTCCCTGGGATGAATCCCACTTGATCCTATGTTTTCACTTATTGGAGGGAGCTAAAGGTGAATGAATCAATTCACACACACATACATACACACACACACTCTCACACACACACACACAAAAACAAACAACAACAACAAAAAACAAACAAACAAACAAAATACTGGGGGTGGGGGAGAGGAAGATATGACAACCACAATTTTTTTTTTGAAGTTCTTACAACAAGCAAATGGAGGGGACACACTTGGGTGGGAGGGGGGCGAGGGAGGAGGGAGGGAGGATTCGGTGATGGGACATAATAATCAACTACATTGTATATTGACAAAATAAAAATAATAATAAAAAATAAATAAATAAATAAGTGGCAATTTGACTGACAGTTGACTGCCCATCGGCAAAAATGGAAGGCACGAGTGTGAGAAGATATCTTCAATGGGTTGAAAAAATTTAACTTCATGTTTTGTAGTTTACATTCAGTGAAAATATAATTAAAAAACTAAAGTAGAACAATTTTTCATAAAATATAACTTAGGACAATTTGTCTAAATCATGCACATTAATAGAAATCCGTAAGTGTATATCCCCATAGATTCCTGATAAAATTCCAGACAGAAAAACTGCAACAGAAAACTGATACACTCTATTATTCAATAAACCTATGAATTGCCTCACTAAAAAATGTATGTTCAAAATGAATTTTAATTAAAAAATGAAACATTAATATAGAATGTTAAATGACAAGTGCACAATATCATGTCGATATGCAGAATGTTGTTGAGTAAGTTCTTTACAAAAAATTCTGACTTACAAAGCTAGGAATATAAAAGAAACTGAAGCAGCAAAACTCACTAACTGTATTATGTCTGGTTTATTGAAATAGGACTGTGATTTTCAATTTGCAAATTTTGTCAGTTTTGTATTTTTAATGAATACATAAAGAATTAAATAGTATGATTAATGCTATTTCTATTTTTCTAAAACCAGATAATCAATTTTTTCAAACTTCCCATATGATACAATGACTTAAAATTAATGATATTCTAAATTAGGAAGAAGGGACTTTCTTCTAATTGTCTTGTTTGTAGCTCATTGCAAACCGCTATCAAGATTCTCTAGGGTGTGATTCCCCAAGGTCATGCATTTAGTTTTAAAAAATACAACACTGCACCTGAATTTAGTGTCCAAATCTGACTCACATTTAATAGTTTCTTACACTGTCTATGATTTTCATTTTATAATCAGGGAAAATGTAATTTTTCTGTAACTTTAGAGGCATATTCTTTAAAGGAAAATCCTGTTACCTATTATAAATGAGACCAATTTTTATAAAAAGTTATTTTTGAGAAAAATGAAAATTTTATTATTTGAATAAAAGAATTGTTCAGTAAATAAGTCTATAAAGGATATTTGGCTTCTGGGGAGTTCCTAATCTAAGTGGTATATTTTAATTCTTAGGTGAATAAACCTGAAATGAGAAATACAATAATTTTGGCATAGAAACATCTGCGTGGTCTTATTAGCAGTCCAGTGGTATACATCTAATTAATATGAGAATAAGAATACAAGGTATGTATCTTACTTCCTAAACCATTAAGAATCTTATGGTGGATTTGTCTTGGCACCTTACATGTGTATTCTAATAAGGTTTCATCACTATGGAGAATATTACAGTAATATTAGTTACTTGTTCTCAATTTTAAAAATCTTAGCAGGAGAATGAAAAACTTATGAAAATGTAGATAAATATGCCAAACTATGTATAATAATTGTGATTTTGAGGCCATGTAGGTGGAAGCAAATCAGAGGAGTATAACTGTGAAATCTGGATTAATCAAGGATTTCTGGAACAGTGTTGCCTGGAATTTGACATTAAAAGGTAATAGTGCTTCGAATTTGGTGGAAAAAAGAGGTCATTCTTGTTAGAAGAGATATTTTGTCGAAGTCATTATATAACAAAAGAACAAGTTTTGGGTGTAAAAAGGATAAAAAAAATGCAGGAGTGAGAAAATAAAGGGAGGAGCAGTGAAGAGTCTGGATGTGCTCCGACTTTAGATATTATGGAAATCCAGACAGAGTATTTAGATTTTAAGGGTTTTGTAAGAACGTCATTTTAAAAATTTCATAAGGATTTGAGCACCATCCCCAAAACAAAGTGAAAATAGTATCAGTGTTACAGGCGGGAGAAGGCAGACTAACTGAAGATCCAGTGTTACCTGCTGAGTAATGGGTGTTGGGATGGGAATAAACACAGCAGCACATTTTGTGCATCTATTTCACTTCACCCTAACTGCCTTTCTCACAGTGGGTATCTAGTATTAAAAGGGAATCAGATGCAGATGGAGAAAGAGAAAATAAAGATTTTCTGTTGATGGCTTCAGATCCATTTAGAAAAGTGTATCTATGACAGGTGGAAAAGTTAGAAGGGAATCAGGAAAGAAAGCTGTTTTTAACATGCCTCTGATTATGTTTTCCACTTCTTGTCTTTCATTTAGTTTTTTTTTTCTTTTAAATAACATTTTTTGGAAACTTATTAATTGACCATATCTATGGGGTACAGAGTTGAATATCAATACCTGTGTGCAATATGTGATGCTCAAATCAGGGTAATTAGTATATCCAACACTCTACTGTGTAATCGTTTTTCAGACCATTTCCTTTTCCTTCTCTGCAACACTTCATATTTCCTTTACATTATTACTAGAAAAGCTAACACTTTAAAATAGTCATATGGAATTGGGAATGACAGCTCAGTACCAGTTTAACTGAGGAAACTCATTACTACAATGTTCTCATCACTGTCTTAAAAAATGAAATTCCAGCATAGAAACATACTTTTAGTATCCCCAGTGTCAGGCTCTGCACATGCATCTGTTTTAGTCTGTCCTATTGCCACGAACAAAGTTGTGTTTTCCTGTTATTCTTTGATTCCTCTTATGCTTTCCTTGTCAATGACTGAACTGTAAGTGAAATTCATATATTAAATGATAATTGTTTAATCTTTACTCAGGGTCAGAAATTTTGTAAGCATTCAGTAAGCACAGATATGTATATAATCTGTAAAAGATCATTAGGAGGTTGCCTCATTTCTTGTTTAAAAATGGGGAAATGAGTCAGTGAAGGGTAAAGAAAGTAATCCATATTTAAGAAGCCAGTAAGTGGCCAAAGAGAGGTTCAAATAGGGAAAAATAAAAGCAAAAAAAACCCAAAAAACAATCAAACCAAAAACATAAACAAAAACCGGAATCGTTGTATTTTACAATCCACACGAGAATGGTGAGTCATTGGGAGCTACTTCCATTCCCTCATTCCTACTGTCTCTGTTATGTCTGGCTGCTCAGGATGAAATCTCTGATTTTTGTACAAGAGGAACGACAATGCTGACTGAGAGAAATGACAGTGCTGGAGCCACTTTTGTCCTGTTGGGCTTCTCAGAGTTCCCACCACTCAAGGTGCCCCTCTTCCTGCTGTTCTTGGCCATCTACACAGTCGCTGTCTTTGGAAACTTGGGAATGATTTTGATCATCAGAGTCAGTCCCAAACTCCACACCCCGATGTACTTTTTCCTCAGTCATTTATCTTTCCTCGATCTCTGTTATTCCTCAGTAATTACACCTGAACTCTTAGAGATCTTGGTTGTGAAAACAAAGACTGTGTCCTTCTTGAGTTGCATGACACAATTTTTCTTTGGCTGCACATTTGTGATTACAGAAGTGTTTATGTTAGCAGCGATGGCCTATGACCGGTTTGTGGCTGTTTGTAACCCCCTGCTCTACACAGTTGCTATGTCTCCTAAGCTCTGTGCTCTCCTCGTAGCTGGAACTTACATATGGGGTGCACTCTGTTCCTTGACGCTCACATACTGCCTTTTGGAACTATCCTACTGTGGATCTACCATAAATCACTATTGCTGTGAGTTTTCTGCCCTCCTCTCTGTGTCCTGCTCTGACACGCACTTCAGCCTGATGGTGATGTTAGTCATTTGCACATTCAATGAGGTTTGTAGCCTCCTGATAATCCTCACCTCGTATGTCTTCATAGTTGTCACCATCATCAAGATACCTTCTAAGGGTGTTTTTCGGAAAGCCTTCTCCACCTGTGCCTCCCACCTGACTGCCATCACCATTTTCCATGGGATTCTTCTCGTTCTCTACTGTGTGCCCAAATCTAAGGGCTCATGGATCCTCATTAAAGTAGCCACTTTGTTTTACACTGTTGTGATCCCTATGCTAAATCCTCTTATCTACAGCCTTAGAAATAAAGATGTGAAGGAGGCCGTCAAGATGTTAATTCACACCAAAGTGCTTTCTCACTCAATGTAATCACTCACAGGAGCAGATACACTCACTTCATGAAATGTGACACTGTTTAGATAAGTACTTTTGAATACTAATCCTCTATGTTACTTTCTCCAGGAAAGAAAAGACAGAACGTTATCAGCACTTTACAAATTGCCCATAAGTATAAATTTTAATGGGGCCTCCATTTGAAATTCATATAAATTGAATCTCTGAATATACAGTCCATTTTATCACCCATGCACTATATTTCCTCCCCAACTGTGATGTGTCTATTCACAGTCTTGATAATGTACTTAGGTGTACAGATTTCCTTATTTTACTTGATGCACAATTTAGCAAAGTGTCCCTTAATATAGGGAAGTGCTTTTAATACGCTGTTTAGTAAATATTTCTTTTCTCCAAAATAATAGTTTAATATTTTGTGTGCTATTTGTCCCAAATTCCATACATTCTTCTTTTATGTTATATTCTATTTTCTTTTGATTTATATCCTAGATTTTACTTTGTCTTTTTACATTGATTTCTACATTCATTTCTAAGATCAACCTGGAATGGATTTTTGATGTAAAAGGAGAATAGACTTATTTTGTATTTTATCTTATGAAGGTATTTGTCTCAACAATATTTATTGAAAAGTTACTCCCTTGTAACTTCTTTAGTGTTTTATTTTTTACAAAGTAAGAGTTCATATATGTATGGTGAATGTGTAGACTTTATATATGTTTATGTTTATTTTAGAGTCAGAAGCACCTGTAAATAATAAGCTCTGATATGCAGGAGAACAACCCCTGAAAATTTGATATTTTTCTTGTATGGTGATAAAATATTTTGGGGCCTTCACTTCTCCAAACTAATTTTAGCATCATCCCTGTTTGGATTAAGGGAAGAATTACAGTCAATCTATACATTGGGAAGAAGTGGCAAATTTATATCACCAAATCCTCTAAACCATAAGCTTACTGTATCTTTCTGTGTTTTTAGATTTACTAAAAGTCTTACAATATAGTTTTTACCATATTTTCTTTTTAAAGCTTTAAAAAATTTTTTATTAAATAAATTAGTGAGTGCTTGGAATTTTCAATCCTATCTTTCATGCTTATTGTAAAATGTGTGTTTTTAGATATTCATAGATCATATTTTTATATTTCTTTTCTTCTAACAACTAAAAGAAAACCTCTTATTAATTTTATAATTTATTTGTAGATTATCTTGTATTTCCAACATTTATATCACATACTCTCTGAATAAACATATTATTATTTTGTTGTTTCAGATGTGACAAATATAAATATTTTTACCTTGGTTGATGAAAATATATTTTGCCACATTTCTATAGAGAATAAATAGCTTCAGAAGAAAAGTTTTCTTAAACCAGAAAATGAAACATTTAAGTAAAGTACCAACAATGTTTTAAATAAAAGTCATAAAAAAATTACCTTCAATGCTTATTCAGTCTCATGTAATGAATTTCTTCTCTTTTTGATCATGTCTAGCAGTTTCAATAGCTCATTAATTTCTTCATTAGAATTCTGAATATTTTAGTTTTGTTCACTGATGTTAAAGTTATTGGAAAACTTTATTTAAGGGTATTAAAAATCTTTCACATAAATTGATTGAAAACACTTTTAGATAAAGAACCACAACAAAAATTGTCACATAAAAAATAAACAAATAAAAACCCCTAGACTAGTAATGGTTAAAACCCTGATAAAAGTTCAGCAACTAACAAGGAAATTTACTTATTGCAATTGCACAGAGAATTATTTTAACAAAACAACCAGAATCATGACTGACAGCATCACGCCAGGATCATCAGACTTTTATATATGTCCCATGATCTTCAGAACATTCACATAAATAACATTTCCATACAAATATAACTTTAAAGAAGATTTAAGAAAGCTGATCACTTTACACCAACAATATTGAGTAGAACCACTGTTGCATTTAGTAAGTAGCAAGAGAAAGTAATAAAACAAACAAATAAAACCAAAAATATTTACCAAGAAAAAAACAAACGGACCATGTGAAGTCTCTTAAAATATTTGAATGTCTATCCTGTTAAAGACAGTAAACCAGCTTTGTTTTATATCTTTGAACTCCAGAATTAGAAATATATTTATTAGGAAATGAAATGATAAGAAAAGTCAATACTAATAATGGATATCCTAAGATAAACGTTGAAATATAGAATTGACTATGATGGTTAGTGCTGTGGTGTGTTTCAATGACTTGGTTTGAAGAGTAATCATTAGATATGAGGACAGGAGCTTTAATATAAGGAATGGACAGTAGAAATGTTGATAATGAAGACTCAACAAAAGAAATGAAAATAGTCAGACATCTCTAAATTTCAACTGCTTCATGTCTTGTTTCAATCTTGGTTTAGAGTCTGTGGAAAGAGTGCTTAATTTGTATATGGCAGATCATGATCTAACATTTCCTGGGGTACTTTCTCCAATCCAAGTTCATGAACCTTCAATGATATCATGTTTAATCCAGCTGCCTTGTGGATTGCATCCCAAAATTCTTAACCTGCATGGTTATACCACAGTGAAAGTATAATAGGTTCCTGAAAAGAATTTTTTTAAACATGAGACCAAATTCATAAATTTCATAATACGCCCACCCAATCTCCCATGTCATTGGATGTGTGGCACATAGCTGATGCTCTGTGCCCGCAATTAGAAGTGGTAGATTTGATGACAGGCTGCCCACTGTTACAGACAAATTTAGTTTTGTACCAGTTAATAGATGTTTTCAAATTTACAACTTCATACCTCTGGGTCTGACATCCATTTCTAGAAATCATCCTTTTAATTTAGGCTTAATCATGTGAAATTTCTAATATTAAGACACTTGTTGCTTTACAAAACCAAAAAGTCAGCATTAAGACAAGGTGTCAAGGGGTCTCTGTAAGTGCTTAGTCAGAAGGCAGGGGACCAGTGCACTCTGATCAGAGAGGCGCTCAGCTGGAGATGCCCATGTTCTGTGGAAACCATGCACACTGCTGTGCCAGCACATGACCCAGCAGGTAGGCCTTGCTGCCGCCACCTGACTCTATCTCCAGCCCGGCTGAGTGTGCACTGATCAGAGAGGCACCCAGCCAAAGGTGCCCAGGAATGGTGGAGACCACGTGCCCTGCTGTACCAGAGCGTGACCCAGTAGATAGGCCTCACAACCACTGCCTGACTTCATCTACAGCTGGGCCGAGGGTGTGATGACCAGAGGGGTGCCTCCCCAGAGAGGCCCAAGACTCAAGGTGACCACACACCTGAGGCAACAGTGGGCAACCGAGCAGACACTGTGGCAGCTGTGCCAAATAGGCAGCCCTGGCAGGATCCTAGCCAGACAATAGTGTCAAGTCACAGGACCATGAAATTTCCTGCCACAATGACTAAATGTCAAAGAAAGATAACAGAAATATGAAAAATCAAGAAAGGACACAACCAAAGGGTAATAACTCTCAAGCTCTAGATCCTATAGAACAAGAAGCACTTGAAATGTCTGAGAAGGAATTTTGAATGATAATTCTAAGGAAACTAAATGAGATACAAGAAAACTCAGCTAGACAACACAATGAAATGAGGAAAAGTATACAGGACTTGAAAGGAGAAATGGACAAGGAAATCAATGCCCTGAAAAAGAATATAGAAGAGCTTGCCAAACTGAAGAACTCATTAAATGAAATAAAAAACACAACAGAGAGTTTAACCAGCTTGCTTGCAGAAGCAGAAGAGAGAGCTTTTGACCTTGAAGATGAGCTGTTTGAAATAAAACAGGCAGACAAAAAAAAAAATAAAGAAAGAAAGAAAAAATAATTTAAAACATTGAAGAAAATCTAAGAGAGATATCAAACAACTTTACATGCTGAAATATCTGAGTCATGGGTATTCCAGAAGGGGAGGAAAAAGGAGATTGCATTGAAAACATATTCAACAAAATAGTGGCAGAAATTTTCCCAGGTATAGGAAAAAACGCAGATCCTAAGATTCAGGAAGCTCAAAGATCCTCAAATGTATTCAACCCAAAAAGGTCTTCTCTAAGACATGTTATAGTCAAATTGGCAAAATTCAAAGACAAAGAGATAATCTTAAAAGCTGCAAGAGAGAAGCATCAAATCACCTATAAGGGAGCCACAATCAGACTAACTTCAGACTTTTCATCACAAACCCTAAAAGACAGAAAGGAATGGGATGGTATATTCAAAATACTAAAAGACAGAAAGAATACTCTACCCCACATTGGGATCCTTTCAAAATGAAGGACAAATAGTATATTTTTCACATAAACAAAAACTGGAGGAATTGAAACCAGTTCTCTACAAATTATGCCAAAAGATTGAAACAGAGGTGATTCTCCCAAACTCATTCTATGAAGCAAATATCACCCTGATACCAAAACCAGATAAAGATACAACTAAAAAAGAAAAGTACAGGCCAATATCCTTGATGAATATAGATGCAAAAATACTCAATAAAATACTAGCTCACAATATACAGCAACACATATGCAAAATTGTACACAATGATAAAGTGGCATTCATCCCAGGGATGCAAGGTTGGTTCAATATATGCTAATCAATAAATGTGTTACGCCATATCAATAAAACCAATCACAAGGACCATGTAATTATCTCTATCA
This sequence comes from Galeopterus variegatus, assembly GCF_000696425.1. Lineage (NCBI taxonomy): Eukaryota > Metazoa > Chordata > Mammalia > Dermoptera > Cynocephalidae > Galeopterus > Galeopterus variegatus. The sequence continues at coordinate 53,581 of NW_007738396.1, read as the reverse complement.
ATGCTAAAAAAACATTGGATAAAATTCGACACTTATTCATGATAAAGACTCTCTGTAAGTTAGGTATAGATTGAAAGTATCTCAACATAATTAAAGCTATAAATTTAAAACCTAATGTAAATATCATTTTGAATGTGGAAAATCTGACAGCTTTTCCTTTAAGAACAGGAACTACACAGGGATGCCCACTCTCACCACTCCTATTCAACATAGTGTTAAAAGTGCTATCCAGAGCAATCAGAGAAGAAAAAGAAATAAAGGGCATCCAGATTGGAAAAGATGAATTTAAGCTGTCCCTGTTTGCAGATGATATGATCCTATGTATTGAACAGCCTAAGGCATCTACAAAAAAACTCTTGGATGTGATATATGAGTTCAGCACAGTAGCAGGATACAAAATCAACACACAAAAATCAGTACCACTTCTATTCTCCAATAGTGAACATGCAGAAAGAGAAATCAAGAGAGCTTGCCCATTTAGAATAGCCACCAAAAAAAATAATATACTTAGTAATAGAGTAAACCCAGGATGTGAAAAATCTTTATAATGAGAACTACAAACAACTGCTGAGAGAAATTAAAGAGGAAACAAAAAAGTGGAAAGATATCACATGCTCTTGGACTGGAAGAATCAACATTGTGAAAATGTCCATACAACCCAAAGTGATATAAAATTCAATGCAATCCCCATCAAAATTCCAATGACATTTTTCTTAGAAATGGAAAAAAATAAACATCCAGATATTTATATGGAATAACAAAAGACCATGAATAGCCAAAGCAATAATGAGCAAAAAAAATTAAGCCAGAGGCATAAAACAACCTCACTTTAAACTACACTACAAAGCTATAATAACCAAAACAGCATGGTTCTGGCATAAACACAGACACACTGATCAGTGGAATAGAACAGAGAATACAGAAATCAACCCACATGCCTACAGCCATCTGATCTTTGACAAAGGTGCCAAGCCTATACACTGGGGAAGAGACTGGCTCTTCAGCAAATGGTGCTTGAATAACTGGATATCCATAGGCAGGAGAATGAAACTAGACCCATACCTCTCACCATATACTAAAGCAACTCAAAATTGATTAAAGAATTAAATGTTCACACTGAAACAATAAAACTTCTTAAAACATACATAGAAAAACACTTCAGGAAGTAGGACTGGGTACAGACTTCATGAATATGACCCCCAAAGCATGGGCAACCAAAGGAAAAATAAACAAATGGGATTATATCAAACTAAAGATCTTCTGCATGGCAAAAGAAACAATTAACAGAGTTAAAAGACAACCAACAGATTGGGAGAAAATATTTGCAAAATATACATCTGAAAAAGGATTAATATCCAGAATATACAAGGAACTGAAACACAACAAAAAAACAATAACTGAATTAAAAAATGGGCAAAAGAGCTAAATAGGCATTTCTCGAAGGAAGATATATGAATTACCAACAGACACATGTAAAAATGCTCAACATCACTCAGCATTTGGGAAATGCAAATCAAAACCACACTGAGATACCATCTCATCTCATTTAGGATGGCTAATATCCAAAAGACTGTGAATGATAAATGCTGGCGAGGTTGCGGACAGAAAGGAACTCTCATACATTGTTGGTGGGACTGCAAAATGGTGTAGCCTGTATGAAAAATAAAGGTTCCTCAAACAATTGCAGATACATCTACCATATGACCCAGCTATGCCACTGCTGGGAATGGAAATCAAGTCGAAGGTATAACTGTTCTCCAAAGTTCATTGCAGCACTCTTTACAATAACTAAGAGCTGGATCCAGAACAAATGTCCATCATCAGGTGAGGGGATATGGAAAATGTGGTATATTTACACAACAGAATGCTACTCTGCTATAAAAAAGAATGAAATACTGCCATTCGCAACTACATGGATGGACCTCGACAGAATTAAATTAAGTGAAACGAGTCAGGCACAGGAAGAGAAATATCACATTGTCACTTATTTGTGAGAGCTAGACATAAATAAATAAATAAATATACCAAAAAACTGGGGGGTTGGGGGAGGGAAGAAGACACAACAGTCACAATTCCTTGAAGTTGATATGACAAGAAAGCAGAAAGGACATTGTTGGTAGGGAGGGGTAGAAGGAGGAGGGATGGAGTTTTCAGTAATGGGCCACAATAATCAACCACATTGTATATTGACAAAATAAAATAAAATTAAAAAGAAGAAAAAGGTGTCTATATTTAGGGACTTATGAGAAATATGACTTGTGGTATGGTTAGCCTTAAGTGTGTTTAATAAAAGTGCTACAAACACATAGGTGACAACCTGTCCTGGATCTGTATTCAAGTGTTCATCAACAACTCTTCTGATTCAAGAAATTCTATGAAACACAAATTTTGTTTTACATTGAAAAGATATCAAGTGAAATGAGGACATTTAAATTTGCAGTATGAATAATATTATCTCACTTTAAACAAGCAGATGATGAATATATAACTAATATATAACTATTAAATTTAAATTTTTTGAAATTAATTAATTTATTGTATTATGAATATTCATGAGATACAATGCTGATTGTAACCCCTCATGGCATGATGTGAGTGCCAGATTCACACTGGAGGCATACCCACCACCAGAAATTGCTTTTGTACCCCGTGTCCCCCAACCTATTATCCCCAACCTCCTTCCCACTCCCCCATCCCCAATTCCCCCCCATCCAACTTTGTAGCCCAAGGAATGTTCTCCCCTCTGCAAGACCAATGCACTACTGTGGACTTTCTTTCCTTCCTTCTTTCTCTGTTAGCTCCCATGTATGAGTTAGTACATGCAGTATTTATCCCTCTGTGCTTTGTTTATTTCACTCAACATAAGTTTCTCCAGGCCCATCCATGTTGTTGCAAATGGGGGTATTTCATTCTTTTTTATGGCCGAATAGTATTCAATGGTGTACATATACCACAGTTTCCTTATCCAATTATCCATCGATGGACATTTAGGTTGGGTCCATGTCTTGGCTATTGGAAACAGAGCTGCGATTGAACATGGGAGTGCAGGTATCCCTTCGACATGATGATTTCCATTCCTCTGGGTATATACACAGAAGTGGGGTTGCTGAATTGTATGAAAGATCTATCTGTAGTTGTTTGAGAAACCTCCCTACTTTTTTTCCATAGTGGTTGTGGTAATTTACAGTCCCACCGACTGTGCAGGTGATTTTTGTTATCACTATCTGTACATATCACTTACCTTTGAGTATGAATAATATATATATATTTTTTTTTTCGTTAAATTTTTATTTTGTCAATATACAATGTATATGATTATTATGGCCCATCACCAACACCTCCCTCCCTCCTCCCTCTCTCCCCTCCCCCCCAAGAATGTCCTTTCCGTTTGCTTGTTGTAACAACTTCATAAAAGTTTAGTTGTTATATCTTGTTGAATTCACGGTGAATCCCATAAAAAGTTCAAGTTACTTCTAACAATACTTACTTCCATTACTGAGTGATACAAAGACAAATACTAACAATGAACTTATCCCTCCTGTCAGTCTTCTCCTTAGCAGGAAACTAATTATCATCAGTTTATACTCCTAAGAGCAATGTGTGCTAATTCTTAAGTTATTATCCTCTTCCTCATTAGCACTTAGCATTATGAGATTTTAGGATTTATACCCATGTGCTTTATGTAAAATATTTTCTTGTAGCTTTAATTTAAATGTTTATTATTGTTGAGGTAGGCCACATTATATTTTATTGAGTTTTTTCTTTTGTAAAGTGCCCTCATATGCCATTTTACCAGCCTTCCCTTAAATTGTTTGTCTTTATTTTTATATATTTAAAATTTTATTGTGTATAATGAGTGTCATCCCTTTGTGTGTAATATAACTTGAATACATATTTGCATCTTGCATTTACTCTTTACTTATTTAAAGTCCTTTGATAAAGAATAAATCTGAATTTTTTTTTTTCCTTTTTGTCTTTTTTTGTGACCGGCAACGGATCGCAACCCTCAGTGTCGCACCCGTACCGGACCGGGACAGGCAACGGGATCGCAACCCTCAGTGTTGCGCCCGCACCTCGCTCAGCCAGTGAGCGGCCAGTCTGTATGTGGGATCCGAACCCTCGGCAGGAGCGCCGCCGTGCTCCCAAGCGGCGCACTGTAGCAGTGCGCCACCGGGCCGGCCCCAGTAAATCTGAATTTTAACTTAGTCAATTATATTCCTCTTCTACTTGTTTTGTAATTGTTTATGATTGTATTTAACCTTCTTGTCAAAAATCTAATCTTCTATATATATTCAAGAATGTTTTGTGTTCTTCACATTAAAAAAAAAATTGTGGGTGTCATGAATTTTGGTTGTATCAGAGATTGTTTTATTTGTAAAACACTGTTAATTTTCTCCTTGTCTTTGTCATTCTTCCCTTTAGGCAGAAAGAGAATAATTCCCATGTGATTGGTTGGAATAATAGAAAGTGTGTGAAAGTCTTGCAAACTATAGAAAACGATTTAAATGATCCTGTGTGGTTTTAATTTTTTTCCCCATCTGCTATGCCTTCCAAGTGGAGAACAGCACATTAGCAGTAGTGAGTCTCCCTTCTACCTGGTCCTGAAATGAGAACACATGGGAAACTGAGCCCATATGTTCTCAGTCAAACCAAGCATAGCAGAGCTGTAATCAATGCTAGTCAAAGCCAGGACAGTAGAGCTGAGATTAACACCAACACTAATTAACCACTTGACTTTGACCCATCAGAATATTCCACTGCAACATGCTGTTTACTAGAAAACAAGTCCCTCCCCACCTCATTGCTCTGCAATCCCAACATTGCCATAAACAAAGTGTCTATATAGGTTTATCAGCATTACTGTTACATGTTGATGCAATAACTCTTTTAAAGAGTTGTGGCTTGGACTAAAATGTTTAATTGAATACCCAGAAGTCAGTGGGAAAAATGACAAAGAAAAAGTAATATTTGAAGAAATGATTGGTAAAAGTTTTCCAAAACTCAGGAGGACATCAAATTACATATAATAAGGAGCATGATAGTAAAAGTGTAGAAAACAGAACAAATCAAAAAGAAAATTACCTTAAAAAGAACAAAAGAAACAAATTCATGTAACCCCTCCAAGTGGCAATTTGACTTACAGCTTGACTTCCTTTCAGCAAAAATGGAAGACACAATTGTGAGAAGCTATCTTCATTGGGTTGAAAAAGATAACTTAGTGCTATCTTTCATCTTGTAATTTAGCTTTCATTTTCTTCATGTTATCTTCATGTTATCTCGACATCTTGTTGATCACACACAGTGGAAGTATAATTCAAATATTAAATTAAAACAATTTTTCATGAAATATAATTTAGGAGAATTTGTCTAAAACATGCACAGTAACAGAAATCTGTAAGGGTATATCCCTATAGACTTCCTGATAGAATTTCAGATAGAATATCTGCAACAGAAAACTGATACACTTTATTATTCAATAAACCTATCAAGTGCCTCACTGTAAATTTGTTTTCCAAATGAGTTTTAGTTAAAAAAGGAAATATGAAGATAAAATATTAAATGATAATGGCACAATATCATGGCTATATGCAGAATGTTGTTGAGTAAGTTCTTTACAAAAAAAAAAACTGATGTAGAAAACTAGGAATACAAGAGAAACTAAAGCATCAAAACTCAATAGTTGTACTATGTCTGGTTTATTGTAGTACTACTGTGATTTTTCCATTTGGGAATTTTGAAGTTTTGTATTTATAATGAATACATAATGAATTAAGTTGTAGGTTGACTGTTATTGCTATTTTTCTAAACCCAGATAAACAATATTTTCAAATTTAACATATGATTAAATTACTTAAAATTAATGATACTCTAAGTTAGAAAGAAGGGACTTTCTTTAAATTGTCTTATTTGTAGCTACTTGTAAATCCCCAGTCAAGATTCTCTAGGGTATGATTCCCTATGGTCATGCACTTAGTTTTAAAATACACAATGTTGTACCTGAATTTAATGTCTAGATCTGACTCACAGTTAAGGGGCTCTTTATGCTATGGTTTATATTGTACAATAAGAGAAATTGTAATTTCTTTGTACCCTTAGTAGCATATTCTTTGAAGGAAAATACTGGTGCTTATTATAAACTGGAACCATTTTTATAAAAAGTTATTTTTCAGAAAAAAATGTTTGAAAATTTTATTATTTGAATCAAAGGAGCCTTCAGTAAATAAGGCTATAAAGGATATCTGGCTTCTGGTGAGTTCTTAATCTAAATGTTATATTTTAAGTCTTAGGTGAAAAACTCTGAAGTGAGAAATATAAAATTTTGGGGATAGAAACATCTATCTGATCTTAGTAGCAGTGCAGTGGTATACATCTGATTAATTTGAGAATAAGAGTACAAATTGTGGAAGTCTACTTCCTACACCTTTAAGAATCGTAAGATGGATTTGTATTGGCACCTTATATATGTATTCTAATGAAGTTTTGTCACTTTGGGGAATATTACAGTAATATTAATTACTTGTTTTCACATAAAACAATCCCAGCAGAAGAAAATGAAAATATAAATATGCCAGACTATGTAGAATAATTATGATTTTGCAGCTATGAAGGTGGAAGCAAATCAGAGCAGTATAACTGTGAAATCTGGAATAACCAAGGATTTCTCGGAGAGTGTTGCCTGGAATTTGACATTAGAAGGTATTAATACTTAGAATATGATGGAAAAAGAGGTCATTCTTGTCAGAAGAGATACTTTGTTGAAGATAAAGGTATTAATACTTAGAATATTCTGGAATAACCAAGGATTTCTCGGAGAGTGTTGCCTGGAATTTGACATTAGAAGGTATTAATACTTAGAATATGATGGAAAAAGAGGTCATTCTTGTCAGAAGAGATACTTTGTTGAAGATATTATATTATAAAAAAAAACACGATTTGTGCATGAAAAAAATAAAAAATGCCGGTGTGAGTACAGTAAATGGAAGAGCGGTGAAGTGTCTGGATATGCTCTGACATTTGATATTATGGAAATCCAGGAAGAATGTTAAGGTTTTAGGGATTTTGTAAGAATGTCATTTTGAAAATTGGTTAAGGATTTGAGCACCATCCCCCAAATAAAATCAAAATAATGTTAACGTTACATTATTTTGACTAATTGAAGATCCAGTGTTATCTACTGAGTATTGGGTGTTTGGGTGGGAATAAATACAATAGCAAAACAGTGAAACAAAATCTGGTTCACTTCACCCTAACTGCCTTTCTCACAGGGTGAAAATGGTACTAAAAGGGAATCAGAGGCAGATGGAGACAGAGAAAATAAAGCTTTCATGCTGATGGTTTCAGATTTGGGTTGAAATGTGTTTCTATGACAGATGGAAAAGTTAGATGGTAATCAGGAAAGAAAGATGTTTTTACCATGCATCTGACTATGTTTTCCACTCTCTGTTGTCTTTTTTTTCTTTCAAATAACATTTTTATGGAAACTTATGGATTGTCCATATCTGTGAGGTACAGAGTTGAATATCAATAGCTGTGTAAGTAGATGTACTATGAGTCCTTAGGAATAGGATATACCTAGTATGGGCAAAAATTCAACATGTCAATACAAAATTGTGAATGTCTTAGAAGATGTAACTTTTCTCAAAGGGATTTACTATTATGTTGATCTTTAAATATTAAAAGTGTATAATTTTCCCAAGATG
>NW_007738396.1:42513-44982 GCF_000696425.1 Galeopterus variegatus | reverse complement strand
TGTACATTTTCATCAGACATTTATCCTTATTGGATATTTGTCATTACAGTATATTCACACCCAGGTGCTAGAAACCCTATTTGTAGAAAACAGACATAACTTCTTCAAATGATACATGGTACAACTTTTCTTTGGCTGAACATCTGTGATTGCAGTATTGTTCGTGTTAGCACTGATGGTGTATTATGCACTTGTGGCTGTTTGCGACTCCCAATTCTACACAATTGCTATGTCTCATAAGCTCTCTGCTCTTCCTGTAGATGGCACTTACATATGGGTTACACTCTGTTCCTTGACATTTACTTGTTCTCTTTTTGGAACTATCCTACTGAGGATCTAACACTTTAGATCACTTCGGCTGTTAGTATTTTGTGATCCTTCCTATATCCTGCTCTGATCCCTACTTCAGCCAGACGGCACATTTAGTCATTTCTACATTCAGTGAGGTTTGTAGCCTCCTGATAATCCTCGCCTCCTATGTCTTCATAGTTGTCACTATCATTAAGATGCCTTCTTCAGACAGACTTTGGAAATCCTTCCCCACCTGTGCTTTCCTCTTGACTCCCATCACTATTTGTGGAGATAATCCACCTAATCTACTGTGTTCCCAGGTTCTCATGGCTCCTGGTCAAAGTGGCCACTGTGCTTTTTATAGTCATGATCCCCATGCTGAATCACCATATCTACAACCTTAAGAACAAAGATGTGAAAAAGACAGTCAGGAGGATAATCAACCTCAAACTGCATTCTCACTCCATGTGATTCAAATTAATGTATATTTTTCATGTCCCGACTGCATTCAATTTTCAAATACATTTTTGAGGATTGTTTAGCTTTATTTTTGGTGAATATATAATTATGTTTTAAGTCAATTAAATATTTCCTGTGCCCTTTTTTTTTCAGTGTCCATAATATCTTACCATTATGTCTTAAATGGATATACTGCATTCTGATTCACTTGATCTCAGGAGGTTTCAAAAAGAAATGTATTTTATTTCTTGACTCTGTGGAAATCAGGATTAAGAAAAAGGTGTCTATATTTAGAGTCTTTGACAAATGAGACTTATGCTATGGTTTAGCTGTAAGTTGTCCTTAATAAAAGTGCTGCAAATAGAGATGATGAGTTCATTTCCTGCATCTATACTCAAGTATTCATAACCAACTCTCATGACTCAGCAAGTTCTGTAAAACTCAACTTGTTGTTTTATCTTAAAACTTTATTTCAAGTCAAATGAGGACTGGAGTTTACATTATGAATCGTATTATCACACTTTAAACAAGCAGATGATGAAAATATTACTATAGTCTACATGCATCACCTATTTTTGAGTATGAATGCAATATATTTGAAAGGTGTTGAAATAATGCTGAATATTAAGAAAAAGTTCAATTAATATCTGTAAATATTTATTTCTATTAATGAGTGATACAAATATAAAGATTAGTACAACATACTTTTTGATCACCCGTTCTCACAATAAACTTATCTCCCCTACCAGTCTTCTCCTTATTGGTGGATAATATTCACATTTACTCAGTGGCTTAAAACAAGAAGAAAAAAAGTGATTTGTTATTCTGTAGCTTTTCAGAAACATTTGTCAATAAATCATGCTATTTCTATTTTCTAAATAAATATAGTTGTTCAAGTGTCTGCTCTCTGAGCAATCATTGTAATGAAGTTGGCCTTTAGCAATTCATGACACATTAATCTACATTCTTATGTATTAATCTTATATAAGCCATTAATCACAGACAATGTATTATATTTTACAATGTAAAATCATTTTAATTATTAACAATATTTTCCAATAGTTTTTGATTATAATTATGATGAAAATCTTGGTCTTTGCATGTGGCATTTGCTAAAGTTTCGGAGTTCATCATTTTAAACTTAAAATATGTTGAATAGTGTGTGTGCATATATATATATATTAATTTATATGGAACAGACATTTATTTCTCACAGTTCTGGCGACTGAAAATCTATGATCAAGGTACCAGTAGTTTCACTGTCTGATGAGGGTCTGGTCTCTGCTTCCAAGATGACAACTTGAGAGCTGTGTCCTCTGGAGGGGTTGGATGCTGTGTCCTCACAAAGCAGAGGCAGAAAGGAAAAAAGGCCAAATGCTGTGTGAACTCTATTTTATTTTAATATTTTTTTTTCAGTTTTAACTTCTCAATATACATTGTAGTTGATTTTCGTGTCCCTTTACATGTTCCTCTCTCCCCCTTCCCTCCCCTCCCTCCTCACCCCTCCTCCTCACCCCCACCCCTCCCCACACACTGCATCATATCTGTTCACTTGTCTTAACAAGTTGAAGGTATTATTGTGATTGTTGTGTCTTCTACCCCACACACACTTTATTTGTTTGTATACATATTTATTTATTTATTTATTTATTTATTTATTTATTTATTTATTTATTTATTTTTAGCTCCCACAAATAACTGAGCACATGTATTTCTCTT
>NW_007738396.1:40028-42027 GCF_000696425.1 Galeopterus variegatus | reverse complement strand
ATTTATTTATTTATTTATTTATTTATTTATTTATTTATTTATTTTTAGCTCCCACAAATAACTGAGAACATGTATTTCTCTTTCTGTACCTGACTTGTTTCACTAAATATAATTCTCTCTAGGTCCATCCATGTTGCTGCGAATGGTAGTATTTCATTCTTTTTTATAGCACAGTAGTATTCCATTGTGTAGATATACCAAAATTTCCATATCCACTCATCTGAGGATGAACATTTTGGGTGGTTCTAACTTTTCGCTATTGTAAATGGTGCTACAAAAAACATTGGTGTACAGCTATCCTTTCGGCATGATTTCCATTCTGGGCATATCCCCAGCAGTGGGATAGCTGGGTCATATGGTAGACCTATCTGTAATTGTTTGAGTAAGCTCCAAACCATTTTCCATAAAGGCTGCAACATTTTGCAGTCCCACCCAGAGTGTGCAAGAGTTCTTTTTTCCCTTTTTCTCCACAAACTCAACAGCACTTATCCTTCTCAGTATTTTTGGATATTAGCCATCCTAACTGGAGTGAGATGGTATCTCAGTGTGGTTTTGATTTGCATTTGCCAACTGCTGAGTGATGTTAAAAATTTCATGTGCCTGTTGGCAATTCATATATATTCCTTTGAGAAATGCCTGTTCAGCTTCTTTACCCATTTTTTAATTGTTTTTTTTTTTTTTTTTTTGCTGTGAAGTTGTATGAATTCCTTTTATATTCTGGATATTAATCCTTTGTCAGATGTATAATTTGCAAATGTTTTCTCTCACTCTATTGATTGTCTTTTCACACTGTTGATTGTTTCTTTTGCTGTGCAGAAGCTTTTTTAGTTTGATATAATCCCATTTGTTTATTTTTCCTTTGGTTGCCTGTGCTTTCAGGGTCATAATCATGAATTCTCTATCCACTCCTACTTCCTGGAGTGTTTCCCTTATGTATTCTTTTGAAGTTTTATAGTTTCAGTATGTATATTTAATCCTTTAATCAATTTTAAGTTGATTTATATATTNTAGTTTGATATAATCCCATTTGTTTATTTTTCCTTTGGTTGCCTGTGCTTTTAGGGTCATAATCATGAATTCTCTATCCACTCCTACTTCCTGGAGTGTTTCCCTTATGTATTCTTTTGATGTTTTATAGTTTCAGTATGTATATTTAATCCTTTAATCAATTTTAAGTTGATTTATATATTTATGAAGAGGTATGGTTCTAGTAACATTCTCCTACATATGAATATCCAGTTTTCCCAGCACCATTTGCTGAAGAGGCAGTCTTTTCCCCAGTGTGCACACTTGGTGCCTTTGTCAAAGATCAGATGGCTGTAGGTGTATGGGTTGATTTCTGGGTTCACTATTCTATTCCTTTGACCAGTGTGTCTGTTTTTATGCCAGCACCATGGTGTTTTGGTTACAGTATAGTTTAAAGCCAAGTAGTGTTATCCAAGCAGCTTTATTTATTTATTTATTTTTTTGCTCAGAATTGCTTTGGCTATGCGTGTTCTTTTGTTATTCCATAGAAATGTCTGGATAGTTTTTTTTTTTGGTTTTTTTTTTTTCCATTTCTGAGAAAAATGCCATTGGAATTTCGATGGGGATTGCAATGAACCTGTAGATCATGTTGGGTAATATGGACATTTTCACAATGTTAATTCTTCCTATCTAAGGTCATGGGATATCTTTCCACCTTCTTGTATCCTCTTTAATTTCTCTCAACAGTCATTTCTAGTTCCCTTCATAGAGATTTTTCACATCCTTAGTTAACTTTATTACTAAGTATTTTATTTTTTTGGTGGTTATTATAAATTGGCTAGCTTTCTTGATTTCTCTTTCTGCATGTTCATTGTTGGAGTACAAAAATGCTACTGGTTTTTGTGTTTTGATTTTTTATTCTGAAACTTTGCTGAAATCATTTATCAACTCTAAGTGTTTTTTTGTAGAGGGTTTAGGCTGTCCAAAATAAAGGATCATATCATCCACAAACAGGGACAGTTTGACTTCATCT
>NW_007738396.1:37927-38839 GCF_000696425.1 Galeopterus variegatus | reverse complement strand
GCTTATCATATACGGCTTTAATTCTGTTGACATGCTTTCCATGTATACCTAACTTGTAGAGAGACTTTATCATGAATGTAGGCTAAATTTTGTCAAATGCTTTTTCAGCATGTATAAAGATGATCACATGGTCCTTGTGTTTGATTTTATTGATACGGTGTATTACATTTATTGATTTGCATATGTTGAACCAACCTTGCATCCTGGGATGAATCCATTTTGATCATGGTGTATAATTTTGTGTATGTGTTGCTGTATTCTGTTAGTATTTTATTGAGGGTTTTTGTATCTATATTCATAAAGGATATTGGCTTTTAGTTTTCTTTATTTGATGTATCATTGTCTGGTTTTGGTAGCAAGGTGATGTTTGCCTCGTAGAATGAGTTTGGGAGAATGGCCTCTGTTTCAATCTTTTGGAATAGTTTGTACCGAATTGGAATAAATTCCCCTTTGAAGGTGTGGGAGAACTCTGCAGTGAACACATCCAGTTATGGGCTTTGCTTTGTTGGGAGCCTTCAGGTAACAGCTTCAATCTCTTTTATTGTTATTGGTCTGCTGAGATTTTCTATATCTTCTTGATTCAGTTTTTGTAGTTTATGTCTCCAGAACTTTATCCACTTCCTCCAGATTTTCAAACTTGTTGGCATATAGTTGTTTTTAGTAGTCTTCAATGATTCCTTGTATTTCTGAGGTATCAGTTGTAATGTCACTTTTTTCATTTCCAATGTTTTTTATTTGAGTCTTCTCTCTTCTTTTTTTAGTTAGTTTAGCCTTGATAATGGTTTGTCAATCTTATTTATCTTATCAGAAAACTAACTTTTTGTTTCATTTATATTTTGTATCATTTTCTGGGTTTCTATTTCATTAAGATCTTCTCTTATCCTCCTTATTTCTTTCTGTCCACTAACTTTG
>NW_007738396.1:34881-36660 GCF_000696425.1 Galeopterus variegatus | reverse complement strand
TTTTCCCATTCTGTCACTTGTAGTCTATGTGTGTCTTTACAGGAGAGGTGAGTCTCTTGAAAGCTGCATATTATTGGGTTCATCTTTTTAATCTGGTAACTCAGTCTGTGTCTTTTGAGTGGTGAATTTAATCCTTTTACATTTAGATTTATTTTTGTCATTTTTTTTTTTTTTTACTCCTAGCATTTTACTGTTTTTTATTTAGATGTCTTAAGTGTCTTTTGTTCCTTTCTTTCTGATATTCTGCCTGTCTTCTGTGATTGTCGGTTTCTTGGTGTGGTAGATATACTATTTTTCCTCTTTATTGTTACATTTTTTGTTTTACTGGTAGGTTTAGTTCTTTCTTGAGTATTCATGGCATTGACGGATTTTTTGCGAATGGTCAAGATTATGTTCATCTACACTTGAGATTGAAAGGCCATTTCTTTCAAGAAATGAATGAATAAAAAAATCTATCTATCTATCAGTTTCTAGATAGAGAGAGAGGTAGAAACTGATAGATAGGTAGGTAGATCGATAGATTTTTTTATTCATATTCTATATTCATTCTCTCTCTCTCTCTATATATATATATAGAGAGAGAGAGAGGGAGACAGAGAGAGAGAGACAGAGAGAAAGAGAACGGAGTATTACTCAGCTATCTAAAAAAGACCAAAAGAAAAGAAACTAAAGAAAAAACAAACACATAGGGTTGCTATGCAGTCTTTAACCTCTTTTCTATTGTTTTGGCAAGAACACTGATTGGTCAATTTATCCAAATGTATTTTATAATTGATCACCAGCTCCTTTAGATTTTGCTTTATTAATAGAGAATTTCTTAGTTGTCCACAAGTAGAACTAGTTTGGAATAAAGCAAGCAGGTAAAGAAAGTCAAATTCCAAAATATCGGGAGTTATAAGTCAAAGGATAAAAAACAGCCGGTGTGTAGGATGAAGAAGTATAAAAATCTTATATACAAAATGAGGAATAAAGTTAACAAAATTGTTTTGTATTAGTGATTTTTGTTAAATAAGAGATTATAGAGACTCCTATNGTAGTTTCCCACAGGTTTTTGGTATGATGTGTCATTGTTTTCATTGGTTTCAAGCAATTTTTTATTTCCTGTTTAATTTCTTTATGGACCCATATGTCATTAAATAGAATGTTGTTTAATTTCCATGTGTTTGTATAGTTTCCAGAGTTTCATTTGTTATTTGTTTCTAATTTTAATCCATTATGATCTGAAAAAATACATGGAATAATTCCCTTTTTTTAATTTGTCAAGATTTGATTTGTGACCTAACATGTGGTCTATCCTGGAGAATGTTACATGTGTTGATGAGAAGAGTGAATATTCTTAGGGAGTTGGGTGGAATGTCCTGTAGATATCTTCCAAATCTAATTGATATAGATGATGTTTAGATCTTGTGTTTCTCTGCTGATTCTTTGTCTAGATGATCTGTCCAATATTGAGAATGGGGTGTATAGGTCACGTGCTATTATGGTATTATTGTATATCTCATTCTTTAGGTCTAATAGTGTTTGCTTTATAAATCTGGCCGCTCTGACATTAGGTGCCCAATATTTATGATTGTTATGTCTTCTTGAAGGGTGGATCCTTTTATGATTATATGGTGGCCTTCTTTGTCTCTTTTTTGGTTTTTGGTTTAAAGTCTATTTTATCTGAAATAAGAATAGCTACTCCAGCTTGTTTTTCATTTCTATTTGCATGGCATATATTTTCCCATTCTGTCACTTGTAGTCTATGTGTGTCTTTACAGGAGAGGTGAGTCTCTTGAA
>NW_007738396.1:32322-33405 GCF_000696425.1 Galeopterus variegatus | reverse complement strand
GGTGTGTAGGATGAAGAAGTATAAAAATCTTATATACAAAATGAGGAATAAAGTTAACAAAATTGTTTTGTATTAGTGATTTTTGTTAAATAAGAGATTATAGAGACTCCTATAATAAAAAGGTACTGATGTGAGTTGATAGATATATTATTACGTTTCACTGTAGCAGCCACTGTGCTATCTATGTGTGTCACATAACATCCTGCTGTAAGGCTCAGATAAAAACAATAAAATTTATCTAGTAAAAAATCATTCTATATTATATTCAAGAATTTTTTTTCCTTCTTCTTTATGAGTCATTTAAAATTTACTTTTTGTGGATGTTATGACTTTGGGATTTATGACAGATTGTTTTAGTTGTTCTACATTATTAGTTCTCTCTTTGACATTGTCATGCTTCCCTGTAGGCAGAGAAAACAGGGAACATAATTCCCATGCAACTTGCTTGGAATAATGCAAAGTGAATGGAAGTGTTGTAAACTACATCATGGAAGATTTAAATGGCTCTGTGTGGCTGCTGTTATGTTGGTGAGCTTCCCTTGTGGTGGAAGTGGCTGTGATGTACTACCCATGTGGCAGAGATGTCTGCCTTCTGTTGATCTGGTGGGAGCTGCCAGCAGCTGCTGAGTTCTCTGTGCATGCTTCCTGCATTCTACCTGTCTGTTGGGGCTGTCTGCAGCTTCTTAAGTCCCTGTGCACACTTTATTTCTCCTGCTGATCTGGCAGAGAGCTATCCATGCCCACTCAGGTCCACGAGCACACTCTGAGAGATATTATAGTCAACCTAGCAAATTTAAATACAGAGAATCTTACAAACAATGAGAGAAAAGCATCAAGTCACCTGTAAAAGAGCCCAATAAGACTAACAGCAGACTTCACAGCAGAAACTCTACATACCAGAAGGAAATGGGATGATATATTCAAAATACTGAATGAAAAAATACTCCCACCTAAGATTAATATATCCAGAAAGGCTATCCTTCAGAAATGAGGGAGAACTAGTGTATCCAGGCAAACAAAAACTGCAGTAGTTCACCACCACATGACCACCCCTAAAAGAAATACTCAAGGAAGTCCTGCATC
>NW_007738396.1:31353-32157 GCF_000696425.1 Galeopterus variegatus | reverse complement strand
AAAAAAAGAGATTAAGAAGGCCATTATATAAGGATAAAGGGAACTATTCAGCAAGAAGATATAACAATCATAAATATACATGCTCTCAGCACCAGAGCACCCAGATATATAAAGCAAACACTGTTAAACCTAAAAGAAAGGGATAGACAGATCTGGACAGTTTATATAGGCAGCAAATCAACAGAAAAACAGATGATTTAAACTACAATTTAGTTTTGGACAAATTGGACCTGGCAGATATCTACAGAATGCTTCATCAAGCAACTATGGAATATTCATTCTTCTCATCAGCATGTGGAATATCTCCAGGGTAGACAACATATTAGGTCACAAATCAATTCTCAACAATTAAAAAAAAAAAAAAGAAATCATTTTGAGTATCTTTTCAGACCACAATGGAATTAAACTGGAAATCAGTAACAAGTGAAATTCTGGAAATTATACAAATTCATCAGAATTAAACAAGATGCTCCTGAATGTCCTATGGGTCCAAGAAGAAGTTAAATAAGAAAGCAAAAAAATTCTTGAGACTAATGAAAATAAGGACACATCACATTAAAATCCATGGAATACACCAAAAGCAGTACTAAGATGGAAGTTTATTGAAATAATCACCTATGTTAAAAGAATGAACAACCTAATGTTACACCTCATCAACTAGAAGAATAAGAACAATCCATCCCTACATTAGTAGATAGAAAGAAATAATTAAGATCAGAGCAGAACTGAATGAAATAGAGACTCCCAATCCCAAAATACAAAAGATCAATGAAACAAAAAGTAAGTGCTTTGAGAAGATAATCA
>NW_007738396.1:29047-30609 GCF_000696425.1 Galeopterus variegatus | reverse complement strand
CCCAATCCCAAAATACAAAAGATCAATGAAACAAAAAGTAAGTGCTTTGAGAAGATAATCAAAACAGACAAACCATTAGACAGGCTTACTACAAAAAAGAAAGAGAGAAGTTCCAAAAAATGAAAATCAGAAATGAAAAAAGAGACATTACAACCAATATCACAAAAATGTAAAGCATTATTAGAAGCTATTATAAACAATTAACACCATAAAATTTGAAAACTTGGAGGAAATGGATACATTTCTAGACATATGCAAACCACCCAGTCTGAACCAAGAAGAAGCAGGAAACCTGAACAGACAAATAACAAGCAATGAGATTGAAGCAGTAATCACCAGCTTCCCAACAAAGAAAAGACCAGGACCAGATGAAATTGCTGCTGATTTATACCAAACCTTTGAAGAGGAATTCATACCAGTTCTCTTTAATCTATTCCAAAACACAGAAACAGAGACCATTCTCCCAAACTCATTTTATGAAGACAGCACCACCATGATACCACAACCAAACAAAGATACAACAAAAAACAACAAATTACAGGATGATATTTTCAATGACCATCAATGCAAAAATCAGCAACAGAATAGCAGAAAAAAGAATACAGCAATGAATCAAAAAATATGTACACCATGATCATGCGGAATTCATCCCAGGGATGGAAGGATGGTTTAACATATGCAAGTCAATAAATGTGATTCATGAGATCAACAAAATTAAAGACAAAAATCCTATGATTATCTCAATCAATGTAGAAAAAGCATTTGACAAATTTCTGTATCCCTTCATGATAAAAATTTTTGGCAAGATAGACATAGAAGAAAAGTATCTGAACACACTAAAAGCCATCTAGGAAAAACACATCACCAATATCATCCTGAATGATGAAAACATTTTAGCTTTTCCCTTAAGGACAGGAAAAAGACAAGAATGCCCACTCTCACCACTCTTATTTAACATAGTATTGGATGTACTAGCCAGAGCAATCAGGCAAGAGGAAGAAATAAATGGCATCCAGATTGGAAAAAACTAAGTCAAGCTGTCCCTGTTTGCAGATGACATGATCTCATATATAGAAAAACCTAAACACTCTACAAAAAATTACTGGGCTGATAAACAACTTCAGTAATGTCATAGGATACAAAATAAACATGCAAAAATCGGTAGCATTTCACACTCCAATAACATACTAGCAGAAAAAGAAATCAAGAAAGAAAGCCCATTTACAATAGTTACCAAAAAAGTAAAATACCTAGGAATAAACTTGACCTTAGGGGTGAAAGATCTTTACAGTGGGAACTGTGAATAACTGCTGAAATAAATTATATAGTAAACAAAAAAGATAGAAAGGCATTCCATGCTCTTGAATTGGAAGAATTAACATTTTGAAAATGTCCATACTATCCAAAACACTCCACAGATTTAATGCAACCCCCATCAAAGTACCAAAGATAATCTTCACAGAAATATAAAAAACAACCCTAATACTCATAAAGAAAAACAAAAGACCCAGAATAGCCAAAGTAATCCAGACCAAAAAAAAAAAAAAAAAAAAAAAAAAAAG
>NW_007738396.1:26135-27287 GCF_000696425.1 Galeopterus variegatus | reverse complement strand
AAGTAAATTCAAGTTACCTCTCAAGGTGCTGGTTCACTAACAGCTGACTTCGTATTAGCAAAAATGAAAGATGCCATAATGAAAAAGTATCCTCAGTGGGTTGAGAAAAGATAACTTCATGTCTTGAAATTTATACCACGGAAGAGAATAACTCAAGAACTACAGTGAAATAAAACTATTTTTCATAAAATATAACATGGGATAATTTGTCTAAATATTATGCATATTCACATAGATCTGTAAGTATATATATCTACAGAGTTTGTGATAGAGTTTCTCATAGAATTTCTGCCAAATAAAATTACACTATATTCAACATACCAACAAATTGCCTGACTGAAAAACGTATGTTGAACATGAGTAGTAATAAAAAAGAATACTGAGATAAAAGACTAAATATAAGGACACAGTATCAAGTCTACATGCAGAATGATGCTGAGTATGTTATTTACCAAAAAGAAAAAAAAAATCAGATGTACAAATATAGGAATGCTAAGGGAAACTGAAAAAAGACAACTCACTAACCATAGTACGTGTCGTTTATTGGACTAGGATTGTGATTTTCTCTTCGTCAATTTCGGAAGTTTTATATTTTTAACAAATACGTAATGAATCAAAGTGTAGGTTGATGGTTATTGTGATTTTTCAAAGACCAAATGATCAACATGTTCAACCTTCCCTTATAATTACATGATTTAAATTAATTACATTCTAAAATGAGAAGAAGGCACTTTTTTCAAATTGTTTGGCTTGTGTCTCATTACAAATTCCACTCAGAATTCTCTAGGGCTTGATTACTCAAGGTCATGCAGCGAGCTTTAAAATACACCACAATATACCTGAATATAGTTTCCAAATCTTACTCACTCTTGAGNAAAAAAAATAGAGAAAGGTGCTGAGTAGATGTTTTTTGAAGGAAGACATGCAAATGGCCAACAGGTACTTGAAAAAAGGCTCAACATCACTAGTCATCAGGGAAATGTAAATCACAACCACATTGAGATATCATTTCACTCCAGTTAGACTGGCTATAACCAACAAGAGAGAGAACACCAAATTCAGGTGAGGATGTGGAGAAAGGGGAACCCTCCTACACTGCTAGTGGGACAGTAATTACTGCAGCCATTATGGAAAACAGTGTGGAAGTGTGGG
>NW_007738396.1:23607-25436 GCF_000696425.1 Galeopterus variegatus | reverse complement strand
TACACTGCTAGTGGGACAGTAATTACTGCAGCCATTATGGAAAACAGTGTGGAAGTGTGGGAAAAATAGAATAACTTAGTCAGGCTCCCTCGGCTCAGGTCAGCCTGGGGGCATAGAGCAGCACATTTCTTGTAAACAAGTTGTGTGTGGGTGAAGTTAGTGCACATGTGCAACAATGTGCTCTTTTAGTCTTATCGTGATTGTGTGTTCTGCAGTTTTTTGAAGCAGGCTGGTGGCAGAGAGCTCCTGTCTAACAATAGAGCATGTTTACTCTGCTGGCCATTGCTCAGTTTCAGTTTTTCTTTGGACTTTACTGGTAGCAGTTGAGTTTCTGAGTTTCTCCTTTGTACTTCCTAACTCTTAGTGTTGTGTGTGCTGAAGAAAGACTATTCCTTC
The DNA here is from genome assembly GCF_000696425.1 of Galeopterus variegatus. NCBI lineage: Eukaryota > Metazoa > Chordata > Mammalia > Dermoptera > Cynocephalidae > Galeopterus > Galeopterus variegatus. Next base: position 25,040 of record NW_007738396.1, on the reverse strand, counting down.
TTCAACCAAGGATCCAAGGACCTTTTTGCTAGTTACCTAGCTCATACACCTGTGTTTGAAGGGTTTGTGACTGGGCTCCTGGGGTCGTGAGCTCCAGACCCTAGCTTTAGTTCAACAATTGGCGTTGTCAGCAGGATTATGCTACAGGTAGATTCTCAAACAACTGCAGGTAGAACTGCCATATGATCCAGGAATTCCATTAATGGGTATAAACCGAAAAGAATGGAAATCATCATGTTGAAAGAATACCTTCACTCCCATGTTTACCACAGCTCTTTTCACAGTAGCCAGGAATTGGAACCAACCTAAATGTCCTTTGAGGGACGACTGTATATGGAAAATGTGTTATATACACATAATAGAATACTACTTTTCCATGAAAAAGAATGAAATTCTGCCATTTGCAACTTGGGTGGAATTAAAGAAAATTATGGAAAGTGAAATAAGGTTGGAATGAAAGAGAAATACTGCATGTTCTCAGTTATAAATGAGAGTAAAAAAAAACTCATAAATAAAATGAGCTAAAAAGAAAGATATAACAAACTTAAAAATTTGTTGAACTTTCAAAAGAAGAGAACAGAACTGAGATCACCAGATGTGGGAAAGAGGGAAGGGAGGGGGACATTAGTGAGCAGTTGGTAGGCCACAAAAAATTATTACAACATGTAAGATTGAATAAACTAATTATCTTGATTTGAGCATCACATATTGTATACAGGTATTGATATTCAATGCTGTACCCCACAGATATGTATAATCAATTATGTTTCAATTTTAAAATAATTAAATAAAAAAATCAATCTGCAGGGCTAGAGCCAGAAAACCAAAAACAAACAAAAAAACAAAACAAATAAACAAAAGAAAATGAAAAACCGGTGAAACTAAATGTAATAACATTTATAAAATAGAATTATTGGATTCATATTATAAATCTTCTATGCACTCTCTGAGTAAGTTAACAAAATTCTAAAAATATAATAAAATGCATGGGTAATGAGAAATCATATTTTACCAGAGTGATTAAAAATATACACTAAAAAATATTATTTTGAAAATATAGTAAATGACATTAAGATCTTATCTGAAAGTTTTAACAGCAGATAAAGCATAGTTGAAGAGATATTTATATAGTACATTGAAAGAGGAGAAAATGGAGAAGGAAATAGAATAAAATAGAGTAAGACAGAAAATGGAAAAACATATGAGGTAAAAGAAAGATAATTTGATGCTTGGACTAACATATGTTTGATTGGAGACCCAGCTGATAAGAAAAAATATAAAGAGAAGAAATAACACTTGAAGGGATAAATGTTGAACATTTTCATGAAATAAAGAAAGACATCAAATTATATATATATTTTTATTTATGCATAACAGTAACATTGTAGGAAACACAACAAATCAATAAGAAAACTACATTTAAAAGAGCAAAG
>NW_007738396.1:18687-21812 GCF_000696425.1 Galeopterus variegatus | reverse complement strand
GTTGAGAATAAGAATAAAAGGCACTGAATTCTATTTTGTACATAATTAGGAAAGTTAATGTGGATTTTTCTTGGAACCTTTAATGACGTTTGGTTACCATGGTGAATATTAAAGTAATGTTAATCAATTATTTGTTCTCAATTTTTGACAGTCTTTTAGGGGAAGACTGAAAAAACTTATAAAACCATGGATACATATGCCAGATTGATATAACAACCGTGATTTTAAAACCATGTAGGTGGAGACATTCAGAGCAGTATTACATTGAAGTCCGGATTAATCACCAAAGATTTCTGGAAGAGTGTTGCCTGGAATTTGTCGTTAAAAGGTAAGAGTGCATAGACTTTGATTCAGAAAAGGTCATTCAATTTAGAAGAGAAGGTATGACATTATGAAATAAGTTTGTGCATGAAAGATTGAAAATGCTGGTGTGAGTGAAATAAAAGGAAGAGCAGTGAAGAGTCTGGATATGTAGGGATATTATTTATTATGGAAATCCAGACAGAAGTGTTTAGATTTCAAGAGTTTTGTAAGAAAGTCATTTTGAAAAAATGTGTGAGGATTTCACACCCCGCTAAAATAGAATCTAAGGAATGTCAGTCCTGCGGGGTGGGAGAGGCTGACTGAAGATCCAGGGTTATCTAGCAGGGTAACGGGTGGTGGTGGGGGGAATAAATACAGCAGAACATTTTGAAAATCTCTTTCATTTTTCTCTAACTGCCTTTCTCACAGCGTGAAGCTGAAATTAAAAGAGAATCAGAGGGAAAAAAGAAGGCCCAAGTAAAAAAAGAGAAAGATTTTTTGTTGATGGATTCAGACGTTGGTGGAAATCTGAGTCAAAGACAGAAGGAAAAGTTAGAAGGGAATTAGGAGAGAAAAGTGCTTTTACCACACATTGTTTGTGTTTTCCATTTACAGATCTCGATTTGCACAATTACCTGCTTCCTGTAGGATATTTGTAGAAAAGCTAACACTTTAAAATAGTCACACAGAATTGAGAGTGACAGTTCAGCACCACTTTAAGTGAGAATTCTTACTGGCACTACTGTCCCCTCATGTTTTCAAATATGAAGTAACAGCACAGAAACACACGGTTTAAATCCCCAGTGGCAGGCTCTGTTGAGTCATCTCAGTTGTAATCTGTCCTATTGCCAAGAACTAAGATGTTTTCCTTGTTATTCTTTAATTTGTCTTATTATTCCTTCACAAGTAATAGGATTTTAAGTGAAATTCATATATTAGTTCACAATTTTTTAATTATTAATAAGGGGTGGAAATATTGTTAGCATGTAGTATGCACATATATGTGTGCAATTTGTAAAAGCACTTTATGCTGTAGCCACATTTCTTGTTTTATAGATGAGGAAATGAGTTGCTGATGAGTAAAGGGGACATTCCATATTCCAATAGTTGATAGTGGCCAAAGACAGATTCAAATGAGGCAGGTAAAACACTAAAAAATAAAACACGAGTGCATATTTTGTACATCACTCGGTGGTGATTCTCGTGCAGCCGTCTGCATTTCCCTCATTCCTCCTGTCTCTGTTATGTCCAGCTGCTCAGGATGAACTCTCTGATTTACTCCAACAGGAATGATGATGCTGACTGGGAGGAATGAGAGTGCTGGAGCCACTTTTGTCCTCTTGGGCTTCTCAAATTTCCCACCCCTCAAGGTTGCCCTCTTCTTGCTGTTCTTGGCCATCTACACTGTCACTGTGGTGGGGAACCTGGGTATGATCGGGGTCATAAGGGTCAATCCTAAACTTCAGACACCCATGTACTTTTTCCTCAGTCATCTGTCCTTTTTGGATTTTTGTTATTCCAGTGTAGTCACACCCAAACTACTAGAAATCTTAGTTGTGAAAGACAGAACTATCTCCTTCAAAGGATGCATGACACAGTTTTTCTTTGCCGTCACGTTTGTGTTTGCGGAAATGTTCATGTTAGCAGCGATGGCCTATGACCGGTTTGTGGCTGTTTGTAACCCCCTGCTCTACACAGTAGCGATGTCTCCTAAGCTCTGTGCTGTCCTGGTAGCTGGAACTTACACATGGGGTGCACTCTGTTCCTCAACACTCACATATTCTCTTTTGAAACTATCCTACTGTGGATCTACCATAAATCACTTTTGCTGTGAGTTTTCTGCCCTCCTCTCTGTGTCCTGCTCTGACACACACTTCAGCCAGATGGTGGCATTCGTCATTTCTACATTCAGTGAAGTTTGTAGTCTCCTGATCATCCTCGCCTCCTATGTCTTCATAGTTTCCTATGTCTTCATAGTTGTCACTATCATCAGGATGCCTTCCAAGGGTGGAATTCGGAAAGCCTTCTCCACCTGTGCCTCCCACCTGACTGCCATCACCATTTTTCATGGGGACATCCTCCTTCTCTACTGTGTGCCCAACTCTAAAAACTCAAAGCTCCTCATTAAAGTAGCTACTGCATGTTACTCCATTGTGATCCCTATGCTAAATCCTCTTATCTACAGCCTTAGAAATAAGGATGTGAAGGAGACCGTCAGGAAGTTAATTCACACCGAACTGCCTTCTCACTCATTGTAATCTCACACGCGCAAGCGCACACACACACACACACACACACACACACACAAACACACAGTTCCTAGTTATTTTTTAAAATGTGNTGCATTTTGTAAAAGGACTTAATGCTGTAGCCACATTTCTTGTTTTATAGATGAGGAAATGAGTTGCTGATGAGTAAAGGGGACATTCCATGTTCCAACAGTCAGTAGTGGCCAAAGACAGATTCAAATGAGGCAGGTAAAACACCAAAAAATAAAACAGGAGCGCATATTTCCTACATCACTTGGTGGTGATTCTCGTGCAGCCGTCTGCATTTCCCTCATTCCTCCTGTCTCTGTTATGTCCGGCTGCTCAGGATGAACTCTCTGATTTACTCCAACAGGAATGATGATGCTGACTGGGAGAAATGACAGTGCTGGAGCCACTTTTGTCCTCTTGGGCTTCTCAGAGTTCCCACACCTCCAGACACCCCTCTTCCTGGTGTTCTTGGCCATCTACACCATCACTGTGGTGGGGAACCTGGGTATGATTGGGGTCATAAGGGTCAATCCTAAACTTCAGACACCCATGTACTTTTTCCTC
>NW_007738396.1:15612-17782 GCF_000696425.1 Galeopterus variegatus | reverse complement strand
CAAAAATATATATCTAAATCATTGTTATAATTCACAATGACAGAGGCAGAGTGAGTGGAAAAGAAGGGAAGCATGCAAGGGTAAGATATTTACAGGTTTTGAAGATTAGAATATGGAAACCTTAAAGGATCATTATTTAGCCGACTACATTCTGGGAGGAATATAAACAGAGATTTCCTTTTCTTTTTTAAATTTTTTTTATTTTACTGACAGCTGATGGTTAAAGCATAGTGAATTTTAAAAATTATTTATATATATATGTGTGTGTGTGTGTGTGTGTATATATACATATATATATACACACAATTTCATATATATGAAATTGTGTGTATATATATACACACACACACACACACACACACACACACATATATATAAATAATTTTTAAAATTCACTATGCTTTAACCATCAGCTGTCAGTAAAATAAAAAAAATTTAAAAAAGAAAAGGAAAACTCTGTTTATATTCCTCCCAGAATGTAGTCGGCTAAATAATGATCCTTTAAGTATTCCAAATTCTAATCTTCAAAACCTGTAAATATCTTACCCTTGCATGCTTCCCTTCTTTTCCACTCACTCTGCCTCTGTCATTGTGAATTATAACAATGATTTAGATATATATTTTTGAATAATAATATTCTATGTTAGTTCTTCAAAATAAGAAAAGACAGAACATTATTAGCACTTTACAAATTGCCCATAAACCCTTTTATGTCTTGAATTTTCTCCTCTATTGTTATTTATTTATTTATTTATTTATTTACTGTCTCCATGTTGTATTTAGGTGCACAGCTTTTCTGATTTCTAATTAAGCACTGCTCATGAAATTGTCCATTTATACAGATACAGTGAATTGCTTTTAATATTGTATTTAAGAAATATTTCTTTCCTTCAAAATAAGGAAAATATAGTCTAACAATTTATGTGTTATATTGCCCCCAATTCCATACATTATCTTCCTTTTATTTTAAACTCTGTTTTCTCTTAATTTGTATAATAGATTTTACTATGTCTTTTTATATTGATTTTTACTTTCATTTTTCATGATAATTTTAGAATTGATTTTTGGTGTAATATGAGATTAGGCCTATTTTGTATTTTAAAGTACAAATGTATATATGTCCCAACAATATTTATGTAATAGTTACTCCGTTATATGCTTTTCTTCAGTGTTATAATTTTCAGAAATTTAGTATTCATATACATATCAGTCAATGTCTAGGCTCTATGTAGGATTCTATTTGTGTTATAGTCAGAAGCTCCTATAACTAATAAGTTTTGATATCAAATAGGGCAACTCCTGAAAATTTGTTATTGTTCTTACAGTGTAATTGGGATATTTTGGGGAATTCGCCTCTCCAAACAAATTTTAGCATCATACCTGTGTGCATTCACGCTAGAATTGCAGTGAATTTATAAATACCGTTTAAAAGAAATGTCAAGTTTGTATCACCAAGTCTTCTAAATCATAACCTTACTATATCTTTCTCTTTATTTCTACTTAGTTCAATTTTTTATAATGAAAATTTTAGTGTATGCTCTTCTGTAAAGATTTTTCACATATTTTATTAAATAAATGACTGAATGCATGACATTTTCAATGCTATTTCTCATGTCCATCGGAAACATGTGGTGTTAGATTTTAGTAGAGTACATTTTTATATTTATTTTTCTTCTGTCAACTCTGTATACTGTTTTGTATTTTCAGCATGTATATCACATACTCTCTGATTAAATATGGTTATTTTTTTCTTTCCAATGTTATTCTTTCTAATTATTTTTCTTGCTTTGTTTAAATAGCTAGAAACTTCAATATAATGTTAAATTAAGCTAGTAAATGTGGGCATCCTTGACTTTCTGATTTTAAAGGGAAATCATTTACATTTCATATTGAACATGCTTGTTGTAGGTTTTTGGGAGATAGATTATTTTTCACATTAATAAAATCATCTACATTGTTTTATTTTGACTTCTTTTGCAACATCACTACATTTGTTTCATGGTGAGTGGATACAGAGTTGACAACAGGGCTGATTCAGGCTGTGATAAATCAATCAAGGCCTCCCCTGTACTGTGGGGAGATTTGTCACACCTAAGGCATGTCTGAAATGACCACCTTGGATCAGGCATTTATACTCATGTCGAATCAGTTAAGTGGACATGGCGGCTCC
>NW_007738396.1:12895-14646 GCF_000696425.1 Galeopterus variegatus | reverse complement strand
TGCAAATATTTTCTATAGGTTTTTTGGGGATAGATTTTTTTTTTTTTTTTCAGATTACTAAAATCATCTGCATTGTTTTATTTTTACTTCTTTTCACTACATGACTACATTTGTTTGTTGGTGAGTGGATGTTGAATTTTTTCAAGCTGCTTTGAAAAAACTTTTAAAGATAATTATGTGATTTAACTCCTTTAAAATTTTAATATAGCTAATTAGGTATATTTTAATTCCCTATTATTAAACCATATGTTTTTATTTCAAAACAAATTTTAATGTGATATAATAGATTATCCTTTTTATTTGTTGATTAATTGAATATATAAATGTTTCAATTAGAATTTTGAATTCTGTGTTTATGAGTGAAGTTTTTCTGTTAATTCTTTCACTCTATTTTACTCTATTGCCGTTGTTTTTGATATCAACATTATTCTAGATTCTTAACGTGAACTTAGAAATGTTTATTCTTATTTGATCTAGAGAAAAATATACATAGTATTAGAATTCACGGGAAAGTAGGAAAGTTTTCCATTTCATAGAAACATTTTGAATTATGAATTAAATTACTTTAATATTGTCAAGAAAATGGTAATCTCAATTACTTTTTATGTCAGTTTATATGTTTTGTTATTCTTAATATTCATCCATTATACTTAAACTTTCAAACTTGTTGACACAATATTTTTCACAATTGTCTCCTTCTGAAATTGGCTGGGTCTATAATGATTCTCACTTTTCAATGCTAATGCTAGGTATTTTTGCCTTATCTCTGTATTTTTTTCTTGATTAGATATGTGAGATTTTAATCAATTTTCTTAGTTTTCTCTCAGATCCAATTTTGTATTAGTTTATCTCATCTATTTTATGTTTGCTATTTACATCATTAATTTATTCTGTTTTCTTTTTTTATTTTTTTTATTTTTTCAGATTTATTTATTCATTTTAACTGAAAATATCCATGATTGCCTATCTGGAGGCTCTTTTACTCAGTACTAAGATTGTGCCCAGTTCATGCACAGCCCCACTCCAAAGTGCCAGGGTTATCTGCAGAAATGGGTCTCAATCAATGATAGGTTGTAATGGGTGCATATATACCCCAGCTTCCTGAAATCTTGTTGGGACTAGCTTCAGCTAGGTTTTACACAGTCTTTCCCAGGGACTTTCTCCAATGAGTCTAAGCCCCAGTTGCTCACAAAAATGACCGGTTCATTCCTGCTGTGTTTCCAACTTAACTATTGGTGCTTAATAATTTCCTCTTCCCAATAAACTACTTGCATCCAAATGTTTTGTTGTCTGCTATTAAGGTAATCAACCTAGGAAAGAATGAAAACATCTTTGGGACTCATAAGAGACATGCATATAATAATTATTATAAGAAAGATCTCATAGTAATCTCAAAGAGTCAAAAGCCAAGAAGTACTAGTAAGCAAACTAATGAAGAAACTTCAAAAGGAAGTTAAATTGATCAAACCAAAAGTTATCAAATAGGTGGATTAAACAAATTTTTAAAGGTTTTGAGTGTATGTAAAGTTGATCAAATCCTTTGGAAAACTGTTTGGAAATATATGCCCATAGTTCCATTCCTTGGTATACACTCAATAGAAACATATTTGCATCAAACATACAAACAAGAATGTTCCCAGAAATACTATTCTCAATTACCTCAAAATGAAAATAACTCATATGTGCATCAAATTGTAAACATTTTGTTGTATTTATTAAATTCAATACTATATAGAAATTAAAAAAAAAAA
>NW_007738396.1:10586-12327 GCF_000696425.1 Galeopterus variegatus | reverse complement strand
AAAAAAAAAAACCTTAACTAACAATATTCGGAACAACATCATGGAATTACACAACCATAATTTTAAGCAAGAAAGGGCAAATATCAAAATGTATAAATCATTGTCTTATTAATACAAAGTTTATAAAGAGGCAAAAATATAGTAATGTGTGAATAGATGTCATCTTGGACGAACTACTGGGAAGGATGTACTGTATGCTCTTGGCTAACATTTTGGTAAACTATTGGTATTTTGATCATGCTGGTATATGTACAACTTCATTCATGTCAATTCATAGAATTGAGCTCACTTGTTCACTTCATTGCATTTAAGCTATACTTCAATTACAATCATTAAAAATTGAAAAAAATTGACAAAATTTATCTACATTTCTTTTTTTCAAAGTGGACACAGATCATGAGATATAGTTTAGCAGGCATAGTATTGCTTGAAGGCAATCAGCTATGGGAAGAAAAAGAAAGATACAAAGTTGAACATAGGGCTGAATCTGGATGTAATAAGTCAAGCAAATCCTCCCCTGGACCATGGGGAGATTTGTCTCACCTAAGGCTTGTCTGAAATGACCTCATTAGATCAGGCATTTGTACTCATACCTGATCAGTCAAGTGGACATGGTGGGTCTGTGGTGTTGAGGTCAGTTTTGAAGGAGTTGATGGCTGGCACGACAAGTTTTTCTTTAACAGGGTTCTGCGATATGAATCAAGGATTCTCATACTTGCTGGTGAGAGAGCAAATTGTTAGAATCACTTTAGAGAGTAATTTAGTAATCACCATCCTAAGAAAATGTAGTTTATGGTGTAGTTTGTGACCCATTAATACTACTTCTGAGAATTTATAATGATGTTTTGAAAAACAATTGTGAATACATAAATGTGGATGTCATTGAAGTGTTAATTTTAATAGCAATACACTGGAGCCACTACAATGTCATTTGATATGTGTTTGGTAATAAATCACAGTATTTTGGAAATAATTATACCATATAGCCATTAGAAGTTTAGGGCATTATTTATATATACTTATATATCTTTTATACTTAATATCTCCAAAATAGAATGTTGCAGGAAAATTGAGCAAGAACCACACGGTAGTAATTTGGATACCATTTATAGGAGAAGTTCCTATGTATGTTCCTGTTATGGATGAGCATGTATGTGCACTTCTATTTCTTGAGTGTTCAGATAAACAAAGAAAGAAAGAAAGAGGTGGCAGCGGTTACCTGAGGTGGAAAAACTGATAGACTGTGGGAGGGTAGAATGTGGGAGACTTTTTTTAACCTGTATTGTAAAACACATTATGTAAATGTATTATCTAATCAAAAATCATTACATTTAATTAATCATAAATAAATCTAATATAGAAATTGATGATTAATAAAAGTTGGTATGATATCACTTTATGACCAACAAGGTATCTGAAGTTGTATTATGACCAATTGTCTGTCTTTATATCTATCTTTCTCTCTGTGTAGGTAGGTTGATAGTTACACATATTTAGATATATAGATGCCCTTGTGTACAATAATATGCTGATAAACTATGTATATTAATATATTTGTATATTGCATTTTTAGAAATTAAAATGTTTAGTGTATATACTACGGACTACATATATTATAATACAAATACCTGTAGATTACATCAAGAACCATATTATATTGGATCTAGAGGAAATAGTCAGTCTCTCTTACTTATAATTAACTTAGACTTTCAGAAAGTATGTTATATGGACCATTAAGTGG
>NW_007738396.1:4300-9228 GCF_000696425.1 Galeopterus variegatus | reverse complement strand
CCCCTTCTCTACCATGTGCCCAACTACAAAGCTCATGGCTCCTGATCAAACTGGCCAATGTGTTGTTTAGAGCTGTGATCCGCATTCTGAATTTCCTTCTCTAAATCCTTAGTAACAAAGAGGTGAAAAGGACACTCGTGAGGTTAATCAACTCTAACCTGCAATCTTACTCAGTATGATTCAATTAAATGTATATATACATTTCTGTTCAAACTGTGTTCAGTTTTTCCTATATATTGTTGGTGATAGTTTAGCTTTCTTTAAAAAAGAATATGTGTATATATATATTATGGTTAAATCAATTAAATATTGCATATGCCATTATTTGCCATGTTCAGAATGTCTTACAATTATCTTTGTTTTTATATAGATATAATGAACTCTGATTCACTTCATCTTAGGAAGTTTCACAAGGAAATATATTTCAAAATTTCTATTTTGGATTCTGTGGAAGTCAGGATTAAAAAGAAGTTGTCTATGTTAAGGAATTTATGAAAACTGAGTCTTATGTTATAGATTAACTTTAAGTTGTGCTTAATAAAAAAGCTTCAAACACAGTTGATGACTTTCTTGACCAGATCTATTCTCATTTCATAACCAACTCTAATGATTCAGTAAATTATATAAAACAGAACATTTTGTTTCAACTTAAACTTTATTTCAAATCAAATGAGTATTTGGAGTTCAATTATGAAAAAAACATTATCAGACTTTAAGCAAGCAGATGCTGAAAATATTACTATAAACTGTATGCGCCACTCATTTTTTGAATGTTAATGTAATGTATCTGAAAGGTGTTGAAATAATTCTGAGTATAAAGAAAAAGTTCAATGTACTTATAACCATGCATATTTCTATTACTGAGTGGTACAAAGACCAAGAATAATAAAATATACTTTTCAATCACCCATTCTCGCAATAAATGTGTCCCTCCTACCAACCATCATATCAATAATTGATATCCACATCTACTTAGTGGATTAAACAATGGAAAAATGCCATTTATTATTTTGTATTCTGTAGCCCCCCACAAACATCTGTCAATAAATTATATTGTTTCTATTTGCAAAATCTATTACTTCAAGTGTCTGCTCTCTGAGCCATCATTGTCATTAAGTTGGTCTTTAGGAGTTAATACAAAATGAATCAACTATCCTTGCTTGTTAATCTTGTATAAGCCACTGATCTTAGATTATCTGTTATAATTTTAAAAAATGTAAAAGGTGTTTATTACATCCCCCAATGTAGACTTGTCCAATAGTTATATATTACTTTTAAGATTAAAATCTAATTCATTGCAATATATGACTTTTACTTAATTTTCTGACATCATCATTTTAAATTTGAAATATATTGAAAAATATACATGGGCATATATACCAATATAGTGTATATAGTACTCATTAGAATGGAATTTACACTTACAAGAATTGTGCATTTTATTATTTCCTCTTTTTTAATTTATTTTTTTCTTTATTTTTAATTTTAAATTTGTTCGATTTTTAAATATACTTGTACTATTTTGGCTTACAATGTGTTGTTATGACATACTGCACAGTGATCCACTGTCCCAACCCATGGGATATTCAATGAGGACCCTGGAAGGGGGAGGGGGAATTGGATGGGACAAGAGATGCAAGAAATGGAGACAAGACAGTATTCTGATCAAGTCTCGTTTATTAGCCAGAAGGTCACAGTTTATATAGACAGCAGGAGGGAATCAGCAGATAATTAAGTATGCAGATGTTTTCTGGGAAAAACCACAGGGCAAATTGTTCAGGGAAATGGAACATTTCTCAGCTATCTAAAGCAAATCAGCAGGTGATCTATCCTAGGGCTGTGCAAGCAGTGCCGGAGACGAGCCCCAGCATGGAGATTGTAAGGTTCCCACTGGTGAGGAACCCCCAAAAGGGAGGAAAGGCAGTGTCAGCGATGGATGGACAGCAAACACACAGACTCAAGGGATCTGCTGAATGCTGAAATTTTATTGAAGCATGTGCACACTTTTTATACCTTTTTTCTTGGAAGCAACATAATTATTGAAATAATCATTGAACAATATCATAATATCTCTTTATGAGTGACATGTGTTTCAAGAAAAATAGCATTACAGTTTGTTCCCAGAAAAGACAATCACAATGTCCCTTCCTCTGAGCAAGAACGTTACAGCCCATTGGTCCCAAATAATCATCAACTGTTACATTTACTTTAGCTACATCTATTGAGTTTTGTATGACATTATTAATGTATAATCCAGCCTTGCACCTTAATCAAAGGATGCGAGCAGGAAGTCAAAGTTCCCTTTACCAGTATTTTTCCCTTGCTACAAGCTATTGTAATATAAAATAAAATTCTTTTAACTATTAAACCCTATAATGTGTTAAGCCTTATGAAGATACTCTAAAACCTAACTTGAATCTGTATTTCTAGGAGGAAAAGAAAGTTTATGTTTGACTCTTTGAAGCAAGCAGTTTAGGCATAATAGTAATTATGTTGCCAAGCAACTTTTGAGTAAATTTTCAATAACATTTTCATTATGCTTACTAATTGCACTAAAAACAATCCTTCCTGGAAGCTGACAAGGTAAATGTGTACATATGTCCATTGTCCCCTTCTGGTCCTAGCTACCACAAACCATCTCCTGGGAACCCATAACCATAACTCTCAGGAGTGTCATTAATATGATTAATCACTCTGGTATGAATCTCAATTTTACTCCCAATCCCCCCAGAGCGATAACTATGAGGCAGTAAGGAATAGAATATAATAAAACAAAACAAACACACAGGGGTCTAGAAAATGAGGGTGGAACGGTGGCACCCCTTCCCACGGTGAAGCCTTGCAAACACCTAGCCAACTTTGTTAGACTCTGGCCAGAGGATCCTTGTCAAACTCTGGCTTCTTGGGTTTGGTGAGCCCCCGCAAAGCAGTAAGAAGGAGAAAATGGCGGAAAGGTCACAGTATTATATCTTTAGTGTGAGAAGGCTATTAGCAGGGATTCATGACCCTGGGCAGGCAAGAGCCGGGCTCTATGGCTCCGGACAATCAACTTATGGTAGATAGGACAGCTTTGTAATCTTTAGGTTACTACTTCTTTTATTATCTCTCATTTTTTTTAAAATGCCTATTGGAAACATATAACAATACTATCCTGATAAAGATCAAATCATCAAAGACCTCAATTCATGAGCTTTTGAAGGTGACATCTGATACATAACCAAAGTTGATAAAGCACATTAAAAGGCAGGGCCATATAAGACATATGAGGTGAAATAAATTACAATAATTAAAAATTACAATTTTTGAATGCATACTGTAAATCAACTACATACCTTATTATTAAGAAGACAAATAAAATAAAATAAAATAAACATTTACAGAGAACTGGGACTGATGAAAATGTACCAGGGTACATTTCCCCCAACTCTGCTTTGTAGGCCTAGTTATGTTCCCTCCCTCTGTTGGATCATGGCACTACTGTGGTCTTTCTTTCCTTCCTTCTTTCTCTCTTAGCTCCCACATACAAGGGAGCACATGCAACATTCATCCCTCTGTTCTTGGCTTATTGCACTCAACATAGGTTTCTCCAGGTTCATCCATGTTGTTGCAAAAGGGAGTATTTCATTCTTTTTATGGCAGAGTAGTATTCCATAGTGTATATATATCACAGCTTCCTTATCCAATCATCAATTGATGGACATTTAGGTTGTTTCCGTATCTTGGAATTATAAACAGACCTGCGATGAACATGGGAGTGCAGGTATCCCTTTGACATGACAATTTCCATTCCTCTTTGTGCACACACAGAAGAGGGACTGCTGGATGGTTTGGAAGATCTATATGCAGTTGTTTGAGAAAGCTCCATAATGTTTTCCATAGTGATTGCACTTATTTACAGTCATCAACAGTGTACAGCGTTCCCTTCTCTCCACACCCTCACCAGAGATTGTTATTCACTGTCTTTTTGATTACAGCCAGTCTCACTGGAGGGAGGTGGTATCTCATTGTGGTTTTAATTTGCATTTCCTTGATGACTAGTGATGTTGAGCATTTTTTCATGTACCTGTTGGCCATTTTTATGCCTTCCTTTGAAAAATGTCTATTCAGCTCCTTTGCCCATTTTTTAATTGGGTTATTTATTTATTTATTATTATTATTTTTTTTTTTTTACTGTATAATTGCTTTAGTTCTATGTATATTCTGGATATTAATCCCTTTTTGGATACATAGTTAGCAAAATTATTCTCCCACTGTGTAGCTTGTCTTTTCACTCTGTTATTTGTTTCCTTTGCTGTGCAGAAACTTTTCAGTTTGATCTAGTCCCATTTGTTTATTTTTCTTTCACTGCTTGTGCTTTTGGGCTCATGTTCCTAAAGTCTGTGCACAGACCTAATTACTAAAGTGTTTCTCCTATATTTTCCCATAGTCATTTTATATTTTCAGGTCTAATACTTAAATCTTTAATCCATTTGGAGTTGATTGTAGTGTATGGTGAGAGACGCATATCCTGTTTCACCTTCTGTATATGGATATCCAATTTTCCCAGAACTACTTGTTGAAGAGGCACTCTTTTTCCAAATGTAGGTTTTTGCTGCCTTTGTCAAATATCAGATGGCTATAAGCCTGAGCAGTGATTTCTGGGTTCTTAATTCTACTCCACTGGTCTGAATGTCTATTTTTATACCAGTACCATGCTGTTTTGGTTGCAATAGCATAATAATTTGTATAATAATTTGAAGTCAGGTAGTGTTGTGCCTCTGGCTTTATTTATTATTATTATTTTATTTTTGCTCAGGATTGCTTTGGTTACTCGGGGCTTTTGGTGTTCCATATCAAAGGTAAGATTGTTTTCTCCATTTCTGTGAAGAATATCATTGGTATTTTGATGGGGATTGCATTGGATCTGTAGATCGCTTTGGGTAGTATAG
>NW_007738396.1:2203-3551 GCF_000696425.1 Galeopterus variegatus | reverse complement strand
AATATCATTGGTATTTTGATGGGGATTGCATTGGATCTGTAGATCGCTTTGGGTAGTATAGGCATTTTCACCATGTTATTTCTTCAAATCCAAGAGCATGGAATACCTTTCCATCTTTTTGTGTCTTTAATTTCTTTCAGAAATGGTTTGTAGTTCTCATTGTAGATGTCTTTCACCTCCTTTGTTAAATCGATCCCTAGGTTTCTTATTTTTGTGTGACAATTGTAAATGGGCTTACTTTCTTTCAATTTCTGTTAGTTCATTATTTGTGTATATAAATGCTTCTGAGTTTGGGGCATTCCTTTTGTATCCTGAAACATTATTGAAGTTATTAATCAGCTCTAGGAGTTTTTTGATAGAGTCTTTAGGTTTTTCTATATGTACTATCATGCCATCTGCAAATAGAGAAAATTTGACTTCATCTTTTCCCATCTGGATTCCCTTTATTTCTTTCTCTTGGTTGATTGCTCTGGCTAGTACCTCCAGTACTAAAAGTGAGGAGAGTGGGCATCCTTGTCTTATTCCGGTCCTTAAGGGAAAGGCCTTCAACTTTTCCCTATTCAGAATGATACTGGAGGTGGACTTGTCATAAATGGCTTTTATTGTGTTGAGATATTTTCCATCTATACCTAATTTGTTGAGAGTCTTTATCATGAAGGGATGTTAAATTTTGTCAAATGCTTTTTCTACATCTATTGAGATAATCATATGATCTTTGTCCTTGAGTTTGTTGATGTGATGTAGCATATTTATTTACTTTCATATGTTAAATCATCCTTGCATTCTTGGGATGAATCCCACTTTATCATATTGTATAATTTTTTAAATATGTTGCTGTATTTTGATTGCTAATATTTTGTTGAGGATTTTAGAATCTAGATACTTCAAGGATATTGGCATATAATTTTCTTCTTTTGTTGTGTCTTTATCTGGTTTTGGTATCAGAGTTATGTTGGCCTCATAGAATGAGTTTGGAAAAGTAGTGTCTCTTTCAATTGTTTGGAATAGTTTGAGGAGAATTGGTATTAACTCCTCTTTAAAACTTTGATAGAATTCAGCTGTAAAGCCATCCAGACCTGTACTTTTTTTTGTTGGAAGATTGCTAATTACCACTTCAATCTCCTTGCTTGTTATTGGTCCTTTCAGGTTTTCTATCTCTTCTTGGTTCAGTCTTGGTAGTTTGTATGTGTTTAGAAACTTATCTATATCATCCAGATTTTCACATTTGTCGTCATACAGTAGTTTGTAATAGTCTCTAATGATTCTTTGTATTTCTGTGGTATCAGTTGTAATGTCTACATTTTCATTTCTGATTTTTGTCATTTGGGTCTTCTCTCTTCTTTTTTTT
>NW_007738396.1:0-502 GCF_000696425.1 Galeopterus variegatus | reverse complement strand
TGTGACAGTTTCTTTTATTTGTTCAACATTATTAGTTCTCTCTTTGTCTTTGTCATGCTTCCCTGTAGGCAGACAGAGGATAATTCCAATGTGACTTGCTTTGAATAATGCACAGTGAGTGAAGGTGTTGTAGTCTACGTCACAGAAGAAGCTTTAAATACCACTGTGTGGTTTGAATTATTTTTCTCCTTGAGCTTATGCCTTCAATCTGGAGAGCAGCATATGTCTCCAATAGTGAGTGTTCCTTCCCCCTGCATCCTGCAATGAGAACATATGCAAAGTTGGGCCAATCTTCTTCAAATTGAGTATAGTAGAGCTGTAGTCAAGACCAGCATTCATTAACTACTTTACTTCTACCATGTGAATATTCCATTGCACATGCTATTTATTGAACAACACATCTATTCTCTGTTTGCACTGTCATTTCACCAACTTTGCTGTAAACTAAGTGTCCATGTATTTGTTTTCAGCACTACTGTTAGCTATTGCTGCAATTTTTAAA
>NW_007738395.1:44319-44576 GCF_000696425.1 Galeopterus variegatus | reverse complement strand
GGCCGATGCCCAGGGTGTGGCAGAGAGACGATCTGGGTGGGCTCCTCTTCCCTGCCCCCCCCGACGCTGGCCGGTGTCTCCCCATGCTACCAGCCCCATCTGAGATCCGTGGGGAGAGTGGGATTGTAGGCCGGTCCACAAGCCCCGGGGTGCCCTGTGTCAAGGTAAGCAAATAGCACGTCTCAGTGAGGAGCCACGCCAAACAGAGATGGCTGGCCAGCCCCCACTAAGCCAGCCTCCCCCCCCCCCACCCAAGA
>NW_007738395.1:38801-43438 GCF_000696425.1 Galeopterus variegatus | reverse complement strand
CTCGGGAAGAGGGAGTTTATCTGGGGCCGATGCCCAGGGTGTGGCAGAGAGACGATCTGGGTGGGCTCCTCTTCCCTGCCCCCCCCGACGCTGGCCGGTGTCTCCCCATGCTACCAGCCCCATCTGAGATCCGTGGGGAGAGTGGGATTGTAGGCCGGTCCACAGGCCCCGGGGTGCCCCGTGTCAAGGTAAGCAAATAGCACGTCTCAGTGAGGAGCCATGCCAAACAGAGATGGCTGGCCTGCCCTCACTATGCCGGCCTTCTACGCCCCCGCCTGAGAAAATGGAGGCAGCTTTGTTCTGGGCGCCTAGCCTGGTGTGGTGGGCGGGGGCCACGCGGGCGGGGAGCTGTCAGACTTCGCCCCGCAAGTGTGGCTGGGCTGGGGGTGACTCACAGAGCTCACAGAGTTGGGCCAGTCTGGCGCCCTTCACTTCGCCTCTGCGCAGTCCTTTGCTGGCTTTCCTGGCCTTTGTTATCTGGGCTGATCGTTTGTTCCCGCAGCCGGGCTTGGGTGCTCTCAGGAGTCCTCCTTTGTGTCGGCCCCAAAACCTCGTACCTGCTGCTGCTTGTTTGTCAATGTAGGATCGTTGTTGAAAGAATTATTCGCCTTTTGTTGCTCTTGGAAATGCAATCAATACTCTGGTATCACAGTGCACAGCTCTCAGGATCACGCTGTCTCCTGTCACAGCCGCTCCAGACCCGTCACCATCTTAATTGATCAGAAAATGCTTTTGAAGCTATCACAAAGCAGGTGGAAAGACATCTTTGCACTTTCTGAAATCACACTATTCAAAAGGCCAATTGAGTACTCTAAAGGTGATTTGGTTATATTTGGGTAATAAGTAGGGATTTTATGAGATGAATGATCTATCTTTCCTTTACTCTTGATCTTCAGATGGCAACTTCTCCCCTTGGAAGGATGAAACAGGATCTGATGACCATTCCTTTTGAAGAAAATATACCTCTCAAGAGCTCCCTTGTTACCATAAAATCTTTTTTCTCCTCTTCCCAACTAAACCTGTAAAACAAAAACAAATCAACAATATTGTCTAAAGTTACCACAGTTTGAATTCACATTCAACTCCCTGCTTTTAATTTTCTCCACTTCACTCCTGGAACTGTTTTCCCTAAAGCAACCAAATGTGTCACTACTGCTTAAGAGGGCAACTGTCATAATTTTTAACCCTTTACCTGTGTAAACACAGTCATGTTTGTTCACGAAATTAGTTTGGCCTGCTTTTTTACATTTGTCACAATTTTCCCACTACTACCAGAAAACATTTATTGAGTGCTTACTGTGTGCAAAGCAATTCCAGACTCTGGTGCTGGTATATAAAAAGCATCTCACTTGGAAATGTACCCTACAAACATAATTTTTTAAAAAAAGCCATTTGCATGGAGTAGCTTGTACAGATTCATTTGTAATACAAAAAATTTCAAAAGGCTAAGAAAACAAAATGAAATGGTTATATAAATTGTTAAATCAACTTGGTGAAATATTTGAAGACACTTTGGCATCCTGGCAATATAAAATTATATTTGACCTATTGTGATAATTATAAAACTTTGTGAATGTGGAGAATATTTAAAGGAAGACAAAAAGAGTGTACATAGTATTGGCTTGGTTTAAATAAGGTTGATCGATATTTGTTCTTAATTGCTTTAATTTTGAAATAGGTATGCAGCTTAAAAAATGAAAGTATGATCTGTTGAGATATGGCCTTAATCCTCAAGGAGCTTGGCTTATCGTTTAATTTCAGGAGGATAGTACACTCATGCATGGAAAGATAACTGATGCTCTAGTATTCATATGATAAGAGCTAAATGAATACCATGGACAAGAAGAATTTTAGTTCTAACATTTTCCCTCTACACTGGCATTTCCATCTCATGAGATATTGACGAGGTGGTCAATTCAGATTCCATCAGACGCAAAAAATGTATTACATGAAGAATAACATCCCTAGTGCATCACTCCTTTATTTCCAGCTCATTTAGTTTCCATCTACAAATCCATTTGATGGTTCTATTACACAGTGAATGATTTTCCAATTTAAACCATATTCATTCACATTTTACTTGGTTTTGCTTTTTTTTTTTTTTTTTTTAAAGGAATACTCTTTAGGATAAGACTCAATGATCACTGCTAATTAAGTTTTTTCAAAAATTCCACTTAATTCTTGTGGAATATGCATTTACGGAGAGAATTGGGAACACTGTAAATCAGTTTATCCTACTTCAGAATAACTGTAAGTCAAATATTCTTGAGGAAATATGATTGTAATTGCTTTAGAGAGAGCTAATTTTCAAGCATGCCCTTAATGCAAAGGTTGATATCTTATGACTGTGTATGGTTAGACTGAAGGCTGATAGATCAAGATTATAGGCTGTTTCTATATGGCCAAGTTAGGTTTGGAAACAGACATTTCCAGACTTACAATGGTTTGACTTATGATATTTCAACTTTACAATGGTGCAAAAGTGATATGAATTCGGTAGAAACCATACTTTGCATTCTGAATTTTGATCTTTTCCAGGGTTAGCACATGTGGAACGATACTCTCTTTTGATGCTGGGCAATGATAGCAATCCACAACTCCAAGTAAGCCATGCAATCATAAGGGTGAATAACAGATACTTTACAGTGTACTGAATTCAACAAATCACATGAGATGTTCAATGCTTTATTTTAAAATAAGCTTTCTGTTAAATGACTTCGCTTAACTGTAGGATAATATAAGTGTCCTGAGCATGTTTAGGGTAGGCTAGGCTAAGCTATGATGTTTGGTAGGCTAGGCATATTAAATGCATTTTTGATTTATGACATTTTCAATGTTCAATGGGTTTATTGGGATGTAAACCCATCTTAAGTCGAGGAGCTGTTGTATGCTTGTAACATGTGCCTATGCTTGGGGGCCTTATTAATGCTATAGATTGAGTTGTGACTCCCTAAAATTCATATGTTGTAGGCCTTACACCCAATGTGATGGTATTTGGAGGTGGAGACCTTCAGTAGGTAATTAGGTTTAGATGAGGTCATAAGGGTGGGAACTTTATGATTAGTGCCCTTGTAAGTAGAGACACCCGACAGCTTGCTTTCTCTCTCTCTCGCATGCGTGTGAGGACACAGGGAAGGCAGTTGTCTATAAGCCAGGAAGAGAGCTTTCACCAGGAATAAATGACTATGCTGGCACCCTGATCTCTGACTTTCAGCCTCCAGCACTGCAAGAAATAAATATCTGCTGCATAAGCCATACAATCTATGGTATTTTGTTATGGCAGCCAACTGAGTGTTAGGACACCACTTCAGTGTCTGGAGGTCATATTCCAATTTCCAGCATCTGTAACTCATTTGAGGGCTTTCTCTGAAGCCTCCAAAGGAAGCTTAGCCTGAGGTCTAGGAAGTGCCAAGAAATTCACCAAAGCTCTCCCCACCTTCAGCATCTCTCAGCCACTGGCTGACAGTGCCTGACTCCTGGCCTCTGGAGGACAATTCTGAGGATGATTTCTAAATCATTTATCATCCACATTGGAATCTGGCTTGGTGACACAGCCTTTTTGGGCTGCTTTCCCTTTACTGTCATATTTCCACTCCCTGACAGGTTTCCTGCACCTCATGAATAAACTACTGATAGTTGAATCTTATCTCAAGGTCTGCTTTTGTTGGACAAAGCTGAGCCCCTCTTTTGGCCACTTTGTGAAGGGATGCAGCTGGCTGCAGTGGGGAAATTGCAGAAGTCTGGAAATGCCACTAGGGCATCAGAAATGTTGGAAAAATATTTAAGCACAAGCTCTAATCCTGGTGGATGACAGTGTCTTCTCCCAGCCCATCCCCAAACACTCGGGCAACATGTACAAGTTTGTATTGAGTGTGTGTCTATTTACAGTGAGTATTTTAATGTTTTCCTGCTGGGTCATATAATAAGCTCTCTTTTGTATAATGTAGCTCACCCAAGCAGGGGTAGGCTTTATTCAGTCACCATGCCATAAGGGCTGCTGTTGATTTGGTTTCTCTATTCTGGGTGCCACAACTTTAACTGCAGTTTGCTAGGGATGTACATAGGGTTACATATGGGTGCAGTTATTCCAGTTGCTGAATTATTGAAATACTTCTGAACTGGTTGCTAAAAGTCTGCTTTCCTGTAACTTCTAAGTATCCCTTCTTCCCCTCACATCTCCCCTGCAAGCTGTCCAGATATTGTTACCATCCAGACCTGACAACTAAAGAGCTGAAGCCTACACACCATTTTTAATTTCGACACTGTATATAGGACAAGAGAAAAAAAAAAAAGGAGCTCTTTAGTGTAGGAATTTTAAAGATGACCTTATAATTAATTTGAATGAGTGAGCCCACTCAATGAAATAAGCTCTATTTATTTTTACTTATAAATTAGCTTATTTATTTATTGGTATCCATTAGCAAAACATAAACGTTTATGAATGTGTGTGTATACACACACATATAATCATATCTATTACAAATGTCTAACACATTTATAACCAGTAGGTCACTCAGTATAGTCTCTGCTTTTGCAGTCCTGATTCGGTCATCGTCTTCTCACTCTCTTCTTTATACCATATTATTCCTTATTTTAGTCAACTCTTAGTACATGTGTTGGGAAGCTCAGCTTTAGCT
>NW_007738395.1:37648-38761 GCF_000696425.1 Galeopterus variegatus | reverse complement strand
GAAGCCTACACACCATTTTTAATTTCGACACTGTATATAGGACAAGAGAAAAAAAAAAAAGGAGCTCTTTAGTGTAGGAATTTTAAAGATGACCTTATAATTAATTTGAATGAGTGAGCCCACTCAATGAAATAAGCTCTATTTATTTTTACTTATAAATTAGCTTATTTATTTATTGGTATCCATTAGCAAAACATAAACGTTTATGAATGTTTGTGTATACACACACATATAATCATATCTATTACAAATGTCTAACACATTTATAACCAGTAGGTCACTCAGTATAGTCTCTGCTTTTGCAGTCCTGATTCGGTCATCGTCTTCTCACTCTCTTCTTTATACCATATTATTCCTTATTTTAGTCAACTCTTAGTACATGTGTCGGGAAGCTCAGCTTTAGCTTAATCTTTTCAGCTGTGGGATTCAAACATGTCTGGGCACCTATAGCAGCAGAGTGGAGTGGTCCCACGAGGAAACATGGTGCTGGTTTAAGCAAGGGGCCTCTGTAGGTTGCTAAGAGTCAGCTATACACGTCGTCTTTGTTCTGATGGCTCTTGTAAACATCTGAGCAAAGATCGTACAGGAGATTATTTCTCTTTTGCTAATCTTCCAGAAATGTACCTGAATCTGTTATCTTAGAAATGGGTTTTTTATCCACTATGTATTTCTGTCTGAGTCTCTTCTCTGTGAACTCTCTGATCTATGCTATGCCACTGCAAAGAGTTTATAGGATTTAGGGAAGAAAAGAGCAACTTGTGGGGTTAACAATAACCTGAATCAGTCTTTTTTAGTATATAGAACCTGTGATACTTCTTTTACTTTGATTGAAAATATTTTTCTTGATGTAGTGACCTCTCCGTTTTCTCTGTTTAATTATATCAACTCCACAGTGCATATGTTGTACTTTCAAATGCAGTATTTTATTTAATTTCTCCAACATCAATGTGAATTAGGTTGTTAGAAATTCTACATTTTGGGCCAGCCTGGTGGCGCACTGCACTAGTGCGCCGCTTGGGAAGCACGGCGGCGCTCCCGCCGAGGGTTCGGATCCCACATACAGACTGGTTCCCGCTCACTGGCTGAGCGAGGCGCGGGAGCAACACCGAGGTT